>NC_135827.1:14989051-15289051 GCF_964213995.1 Mustelus asterias | reverse complement strand
CCAAACCCCCCTTGAGATTTAGTTACTACCCTTAAACCATCTTTAAACCTCAGCCCCAATTTTCCTCTGATCTGGCTGAAACTTACAACTCCCCAAACAATTGGCCCTTCTGGTTGGGGCTATAGGTCTGTTAGTTGATCCTCCTTTGTATCTGCTACGCCAGACTCGACTATCTTGGATGGGGCCTGGGTGGGAATATTGTCAGTGCAGACTTGTTGGGGCCAAATGGCCTCCTTCTGCACTGTAGAATTCTATTGAGTTTCTTTAATTGGATTGTCTGGCCACCATTTTGTCTTTGCGATGGTAATGTCCATTTTATGAAATATTTTAATATCTTGCCTTTAAAATAGGCCCACACCGATACACATCCTCTATGATGTGGATAGAAGACATTTTGGCTGGCACAGGCTAGGCGGAATGTTTTGTGTGTTTTTGTTTATAAATTGAAGGATGACACCTGAACTATTGTTAGTCAGGTAATGTCCCTTTTTATACCAGCATGAGTTTAAGATGAAAACATTAACTCAAAGGCTCCCTCTGCTGCGAAAGGGCATATTTAAAATTTATTGGTGGAAGGCAGGGGTGAGGCATCCAGCGCCTCGAGCCAAATTTCTACTGCCCTTTCGTGTGAAGTGTTCCTTGACCTTGCCCCTGAGCAGCTCTAACTTGTTCTGAATAATCCCACAAGGACATAGTTTCTCTCCATCATATCCTTTAATCATCTCATTTGCCCTCTGGCAACTAGGGATGGGCAATAAATGCTGGCCAGCCATGTCCCATAAATGAATTTTTAAAAAATCACCATAACTAGATTACCCCTTAATCTTCTATACTTAAGGAAATACAATCTTATTTTGTGCAATTTACTTGTTTAATAGTTCCGGGTACACTAATTTTTTAAAGTGGGTTTTTCTAATTTTGATGCATGGGGGCAGGGGTTTTATGATAAGTGTAGATTTAGGGGTGGCACAGTGGGTAGCACTGCTGCATCACAGTGCCAGGGACCTGGGTTCGATTCTGGTCTTGGGTCACTGTCTGTGCGGAGTCTGCATGTTCTCCGTGTCTGCGTGGGTTTCCTCCCACAGTCCAAAGTTGCGCAGGTTGGGTGGATTGTCCATGCTAAATTGGCCCTTAGTGTACCAAGATGTGTAGGTTAGGTGGATTATCAGGGTAAATATGAGGATAGGGTGGGGATGCTCAGTCAGTGCAGACTCGATGGACCGTATGGCCTCCTGCATTGTAGGGATCCTATTCTATATTTGGAGTCTAGGTTACTCCAGAAGTTTGCCTGCTAGAATAGGGTTTCACTGGGAACTCTTCATTTCATTTGCAAGATTCAGTTTAACACAGTTGGGAGCAACATGAGAGATTCAGACAGCACCAACTCTCCTCTGGACTCCCAGATGTGGTGTGCCAGGAGGCATACAATTATCTGTACAGTTCTTTCAGAAGTATCACTTTAGAAAACAGTTGTAACTTCCTGATCGCTAGTAGCACCATTGGGTGTGTTGCTGAGTCTTTCACAGCAACACCCTTTGATTTCAATCTCCAGTGGCCAATTTTAACTAGGGGGAGCTAATGGGGGATACAGCAGCCATGCCCTGGGGCTGGGAGATGTGGATGGTGAGTTGTGCTGGAAATGCTTGTCGTTGCTGGGGTAAAGACAGAATGGGGATTGCTGCCGAGTCCCTCCCTCGGACAGTTAAACCATTGATCCTTACTAGGGCTCAGTGATGGGCATCACTTTCAGGGTGAAGACAGATGGAATAGAAGAAGCAAATGAGAAAGGGAGCTGTCGTACAAGATTTGAAAATGCTATACATTTTGAAAGTCCGTCCAGTTTAGCACCAAGATCTCCTAACTCTTTCTCTCTTTCTGCTGCAGGTTTAAGGAGTTCTGATTGAAAACACTAATCGCTGAGAAGTTATATAAGACGAGAATAGGAGATTTTCGATGTATGGGTTAATTCTGCTTTTACTTCAAAGCTTGGTACCTGGCTCCACAATGAGTGGGAGGAAAAAAAGAACATTATCCGATGCAGTGAAAAGAATAAAGTCTCTTTTAATCTCCTGCATCCCTCCCAGGGACTGACCTCACAGGGATTAAAGGCTGGCCGGCCTTTGGAGACTGTTGGCTTACTTAACACCTCGCTTTTGAAGATTGCCTTCCAATTTATGATGAGCAGGGTTTAACTGACTAAGTCTGTGTCTGACGTACTGTCTTTTATTTGTTTAAAATACACACTTTGTATTAATTTTTTTGTTTGTGCAATTTTTCTATCAATTAGTCTCAAATCGAAGCTCTTTATTTGCTTTTCCTTTTTATTAGTGATTCATTTAGTGCTTTTTATCTCTTTGTGCTGTGATCTGAACAGTTTTTAATTGGTTCTAGGTGAGTGTTGCGAGATGGCTGATCCCTTCGTTCCTCTGACTCTTGCTTCATTGAATGGTGTGCAAAACTGTGTTGAAAGAGGACAGTGCTGTCAACCCCACTGCCATATTTTAATTAGACTCCCATTACTTTAAATGGGGAAAAGAAACTTCAAGGGTGCAAGGCCTGTGGTGGAGAAGTTGCCTCCTCTCAATATCCACTCTCTCTCTCTCTCTCTCTCTCTCTCTCTCTCTCTCTTTGGATGGTGACTTTACTGCACTGCCCTCTGGCCACCTGGTCGAAGCTGGAGACCGGTTCTGACATTGTCACTACCGGCAGAGATCCACTGGCTGCGCTGTTAATTTTATTTTTATTCATTCATTGGTGTCGCTGGCTGGCCAGCATTTGTTGCCCATCCCTAGTTGTCTTTGAACTGTGTCTCGCTCAGCCATTTCTGAAGACATTTGAGAGTCAACCACATTGCTGTGGCTCTGGAGTTACCATGTAGGCCAGACCAGGTAAGGATGGCAGATTTCCTTCCCTAAAGGACATTAGTGAACCAGATGGGGTTTGCGACAATTGACAATGGTTTTATGATCATCAGTAGATTATTAATTCCAGATTTTATTAAATTCAAATTCCACTATCTGCCATGGTGGGATTTGAACCTGGGTCCCCAGAACGTTAGCTGAGTTTCTAGATTTAATAGTCTAGCGATTAATACCACTAGGCCATCATCCCCACCAATCCTCTAGTACTAATGGACATACATATACAGTTATGTACTGTCACGCGCACACACCAGTGAGTTGTAGTGCAAGTTCTTTCACAGCTCCCTTGTTCCTTCAGGTTGGTAACTCTTATTGTAGGTCTGAGACGTGCAAAGTCCCAGATATAAAAGCAGTGCAGATTCAGCAGCAGCTGTGGAAAGAGAATCAAGAGTTGATGGCTTTTCGTCAGAGCTCCTGGATCTGAAAGGTTACCTGTGGCAGCACTTGTGAAGAGAACCAAACCTGCTGAGCACTTCCAGCAATTTCTGTTCCTTTCTGGTTTCCAGCATTGGTATTTTGCCTTTTGAAGAAGGCCTCAAGCCTAGATTTTCATCCCTGGTCCAGGCTGAATTAGTCGACTTCAGTCAGAGCTAGAGTTGCGAAAATCATTTGAGTGAGGCGGGGAGAGAAATCTGGCAAACACTCGCACTTGTTGCCCAGGGGCTGGAGAAGTCAAAATACATAGCCATCGACTGAGGACAAGATTTGACTTTCATGTGATGCCTACTGACACACACTGCCAAACTCGTTAGTGGCTCCTTGAGTGAGGTACTGTCTGTGTACCTGCCACACCACCCAGAGTTATCACCTTCAGAGGAGGGGAGGGAATTGAAGACCTGATCCTCCTGACCACCTCAGCTGGCTGTGATGGCCCAGCACTGGTGGGTGGAGAGGAGAGGCTACAGCTGAAATTATAGAGCAGTGAAGTAGATCATGTACCAGTCCTTTCTCAGAGTCCCTTCATCTAACGAATGAAATACTTGTATTTAAAAAGTGCTTTTCATGATCTTGGAGCACCGCAAGATGCTTCATAGTTAAAGAAATAATTTTGCTGTCCTACCATACACCACTGACTAGTACAAGGTGTTGGTACGCTAATAACCCAAGGGATTCTGATGGTCCAGATTTTTAATCCATAAAGGAATTGAGGGTTACAAGGATAAGCCAGGAAAGTGGAGTTGAGAATTATATCGGAGCAGTCATGATCTCATTGAATGGCGGAGCAGACTCGATGGGCCAAATGGCCTATTTCTGCTCTTGCATCTTATGGTGGTCCACTTTGTGATTAAATTCAGTGGCCACAAATGTTAGGTGCATTATATCTGGTGAGTGTGCATTGCATGTTGGTGTAACATTGTCACCCTCGTGCTCTGCTTGCTTTAAGGAAAGAGCAGGATGGTGCAGTAAGGTCTGAATTGTTTTATCAGACATGATGGGCTGAATGGCCACCACCTATGCTGTAAGTTTATACCTTCTACATTTCTGACCAGCCTCCGATTTTCTAGTTATAAAAAGATGCAACAAAAAAAAAATTAGGTTTCCTACAAACGGTGCCTTTCTAAATGAACTCTCTGGGCAGTGGTCAGTTGTAGGAGCTGGATTCTTTTCCTGAAAGAATTTGCATGTACATTTTGCCTTTGATCTTGATGTCCCAACGTATTTCACGATTGGGAGTGTAGTCATCACTAATGTTAAGAAATGAGGGACCCAATTTGCACACAGCAAGGTCATACCCTGAGATTAAAATAAACAGATGTGTTCAGTGATATTGGTTAAGGGATAAGTATTGACCCTAGAGCATTAGGGACAACAGTGCTGCTCTTTTAGTAACATTCCATCGTCTTGTAGACGGAGCAAGAGCGGCTACAACAATGATTTAACAACAATAATGGCAATAGTGGTTTTAAAATGGCTATTCTGGCTGAGAGTTAAGAATGCTGGGATTTTTGGTCAACTTGTAATTAAAACCAGATGCAGGTCGTAGAGTTGCTGAGTTGGGTATCTGGTTTGGGAACTGTGATCTGAAGCTTCCTGTGATAAAATAAGTTGTTTACATTCGAACAGTTATTGCAGCCTCAAATTTTATTGCTGTTTGTGTGGAACATGCAATCGGAACTAAGTACATTGGCATCATTCACAAGTAATTAATTCACAAGCCATGTGATCAGTTTCTGGTTACACAGTGGGCTGGCTGACACAGAACCTTCTGGACGCAAGTGGAGGATTTGTGGATAAAAGACACTGCAGTCCTTTGTTTGCCAGCAACAGCTCTCGGGTCTAACCATCGTAAGATGTGCACCCTGAAAGGTGCTTCAGAGAAGATCGATTCTACATTGGAGATATTTCTTGGCCAAAATTTGGTTGTATCTATCTTCAGTTGCATAATTGGTGTTCAGTTAAGAGTTAAAGTTCAGTAAAAGAGTTGCAACTGTAAGTTTGAGTTGGTACCGAAAGTGTTAAAGAATGAATTAAAGAATCGATTACTGTTCTTGTTTGTCTCTCCAAACTGGAATGCTTTGAATTAAATTGAACACTTAAATTAAAAGCCAGATAAGGGGGAAGACTCCCAGATGTCTATCTCTTGCTGATGCTTAAAGATCTGTCTTGGGTGGGATCATTCAGACGGCACTAAACAGGTCTATCAAAACCTCCCGGCTAAGAAAATTCAGACAGGATAAACTAGAAAATGAATAATGTCAGTGCAGATTGGATCATTGCCCCCACTACCTTGGGGGCAGCTGGCATGTTTCCCAAAACTATGATTTACCTGTGACCGTGGTATTGACCTTGTTTAAATTTGTAATGTTGCGATACTTCTGTCAAGTTTTGGTTACTTTGGCTGTAGCTATGGGAATGTTCAAATCCTGCTGCCTTCCTGATAACAGTAGGTGTTCAGTGGGTTAAATTCTTGCTGCCGCATTGGTTGGTGTCTCCCAGCAGCTTTTTCCTTGTTTATCCTGAGATTTTCCAGCATGAATTTGGGGAGTGCAGGGCAAAATCCTTAACTTGCAGCAGAGTGTTACTCTGGAGAGCAAGTGAGTAAATAAAGCACTCCTATGCCTTGTTCCTTGAAATTTGCAGCAACCTCCTGATACCGCCAGTGTGATTCTCCAGTGCATCACAATGGGCAGCCCTGCAGAACAGCTTACTACTGACATAACATTTGAGTTATTATTGTCACATGTATTACTATACAGTGAAAAGTATTGTTTCTTGCATGCTGTTCATAGAGAAAGAAAGGAGAGAGTGTAGAATGTAGGGTTACAATCATAGCTAGGGAGTAGAGAAAGATCAACTTAATGTGAGGTAGGTCCATTCAAAAGTCTGATGGCAGCACGGAAGAAGCTGCTCTTCAGTCGGTTGGTACATGCCCTCAGACTTCTGTATCTTTTTCCTAACGGAAGAAGGTGGAGGAGAGAATGTCCGGGTGTGTGAGGTCCTTAATTATACTGGCTGCTTTGCCAAGGTAGCGGGAAGTGTAGACAGTCAAAGACTGGGAGGATGGATTGGGCTATATTCACAACTTTGTGTAGTTCCTTGTGCTCTTGGGCAGAGCAGGAGCCATACCAAGCTGTGGTACAACCAGAAAGAATGCTTTCTATGGTGCATCTGTAAAAGTTGGTGAGAGTCGTAGCTGACATGCCAAATTTCCTTTAGCCTTCTGAAGTAGAGGCGTTGGTGGCCTTTCTTAACTATAGTGTTGGGGGGGGGGAGGGGGAGAGAAGAGAGAGGGGGGGAGGGGGAGGGAAAGGGGAGGAAAGAAAGACCAGGACAGGTTGCTGGTGATTTGGACACCTCAAAAAAAAAACTTGGAGCTTTCGTCCCCATTGATGTTGACGGGCATGTTCTCCTCTACGCTTCCTGAAGTCAATGACCATCTCCTTCGTTTTGTTGACATTGTTGAAATTATTGTCATTGCACCAGTTCACCAGATTCTCTATCTCATTCCTGTTCTCTGTCTCGTCATTGTTTGAAATCCGACCCTCTACGGTGGTGTCGTCAGCAAACTTGTAAATTGAGTTGGAGGGGAATTTGGTGTCTCAGTCGTAGGTATATAAGTATAGTAAGGGGCTGAGAACACAGCCTTGTGGGGCAGTGGTGTTGAGGATGATTGTAGAGGAGGTATTGTTGCCTATCCTTACTGATTGTGGTCTGTGTGTTAAGTTCAGGATCCTGTTGCAGAAGGAGGAGCTGAGGCCTGGGCCATGGAATTTGGAGATGAGTTTTGTAGGAATAATGGTGTTTGAAGGCTGAGCTATAGTCAATAAATAGGAGTCTGACATGGGTGTCTCTGTGGTCTACGTGTTCCAGGGTTGAGTGCAGGGCCAGGGAGATGGTGTCTTCTGTGGATCTGTTGCGGCGGTAGACAAACTGTAGTGGATCCAGGTAGTCCAGGAGGCTGGAATTGATTCATGCCAGGATTAGCCTTTCGAAGCACTTCATAATGATGAATGTCAGAGCCACCGGACGATAGACATTAAGGCAGGCTGCTTCGTTTTTCTTTGGTACCAGGATGATGGCCGTCTTGAAGCAGATAGAGACCTCAGATTGTTGTAAAGAGGTTGAAGGTGTCTGCCAGCTGATCTGTGCAGGATGAGTGCTCATCCGGGTACCCGATCCGGGCCAGTCGCTTTCTGTGGGTTGACCTTCGAGAAAGCTGCTCTGACATCAAACAGAAGTAGCAGGAAGTATTGAGGGGTATGAGGATACAGTGTGGTGGTTTCTTTGGGTTAAATCGGAGAAATTCCTCCATATTCCTAAGCATTCCATAATAACCCCTGGAGGTTTATTTTATTCATTGATGGGGCATGGGCAATGCTGGTAGGTCAGCATTTGTCATCCATCTCTGGTTGCTCGAGGGCAGTTGAGCATCAACCGTGTTGCTGTGGCTCTGGAGTCACATCTAGGCCAGACTGTGTAAGGACAGCAGGTTTCCTTCCCTAAAGGACATTCGTGAACCAGATGGGCTTTTCTGACAATTGACAATGGTTTCATGGCCATCAGTAGATTCTTACTTCTAGATTTTTTTTAAAAAATTGAATTCCAATTCCATCATCTGCCGTGGCGGGATTCGAACCCGAGTCCCCAGGACATTGGCTGATGCTAGACTAGATAGAGAGAGTTGGAAGGTATGTTTAGTTACTGGTCACTAAGCCCTGGGATTCCCTCAAACTGAGTCTTGTCCTTTAAGACAGTCTTTATAAAAAAAAAAGCATCTCCTTGACCAAGTATGTGGTCCCCTGTCCTAATATTTCCTTGTGTTTTGAGGCCAAGTTGTTATTTCTAATGTTCCTGTGAAGCTATATTAAAGGAGCTATCTAAATGTGAGCTATTGTGGTGCCACGAATAGGATCTGAGGTTCTTCTCCTGCTGATGAGGCCCCTGTGGCGCTGGCTACAAACACCACCTGCAGAGTAGCAGCTGATGCACTCCTCGAATAGGCACCCTCTCTGCTTTCTTTGCAAGCTTGATCTGATTGCTCTCAATGTCACTGTTGTTAATTATGGCATCACCATTTGCACAATGCTTCAGCAGAGAACAGTGTGACCAAAAAGAGTGGCTGGAGGAACAACGTATTCGAGTGAATAAAAATGATTCAACTCTGATTTGCTGTCTTGGATTCTCAATTTTAAACATGAAGGAGATCAATCAGGAAAAAGAGTTGCAGTGAGTGTCATATTAGAAGTAGAAGAACTATAGTTGCATTTGTATAGTATCTTTATGACTATTGTAATTAGGAAATGTGATATCCAATCTACACACAGCTCCCTCTGACAGGAATGTAATAATCTCTCTCAATGTTTTATTCCTTTTTTACTTTATTGCTTGTCCCTAACTGCCCTCCATTTCAAAAGACATTTGTGTCGACCATATTACTGTGCATCTGGAGTCACATAGGCCAGACCGGGTAAGGATGGCCGATTTCCTTCTCTAAAGGACATTAGTGAACCAGCTGGGTTTTTACCACAATCAACAAT
This sequence comes from Mustelus asterias, assembly GCF_964213995.1. Classification (NCBI taxonomy): domain Eukaryota; kingdom Metazoa; phylum Chordata; class Chondrichthyes; order Carcharhiniformes; family Triakidae; genus Mustelus; species Mustelus asterias. The sequence goes on along the minus strand of NC_135827.1, from coordinate 15,280,152 downwards.
GGCTTCATGGTCGTCATTAGATTTTTGTTTTAAATTCCAGAGTTTTACTGAAATCAAATTACACCCTTGGTGGGATTTGAACCCGGCTCCCCAGATCTTGCACTGGGTGTCTGTGTTACTAGTCCAGTGACGGTACCGCTGCCTCCCCATTTGAAGAATAGGTATTGACCAAGGCTCCAGGAATGAATCTTCCATGGGATCTTTAATGGCCAGCAGAGGGGGCCAACTGGGCCTTGGTTTAATATCTCAGTACCTCACTGTGGTGAACCATCGTTGGTTCCCACTGGATAGTGCTGATCCAGGGGCTGGCCAGTACTACAAGGATGTACATATGTTACTGTTGGGTTGTGCTATTGTTGCTGTTGGGGTTAGGGTGGGGTTGTTACACCTTTGTACTGTAGTGTTGTGGCACATCCCAGTCGGGCTCCGCCTCCTGGGAGAGGTATAAGAGTCCCTGCTCTGGCCGGGACCCCTTCAGTCTGGGATAGTGTATATAAGTTCTGGTAGCTTCGTTAACAGTAAATAAAAGCCTTTCATTTACTGAGCTTCAAGCCTCGTGTCTGAATAGCGCATCACTCACATAGCTCAGCTCATTTAGTACTACACTGAACGTACTGCAGGCAAAGAACAATAGGATGGTGGGTTTCAGAGTGGAAAGGAGGGAGTGAGGTTAAAAAGTAAAGTTTATTTATTAGTCACAAGTAAGGCTTACATTAACACTGCGATGAAGTTACTGTGAAAATCCCCTAGTCGCAACACTCCAGCATCTGTTCGGGTACACTGAGGGAGAATTTGGCACGGCCAATGCACCTAACCAGCACGTCTTTTGGACTGTGGGAGAAAACCAGAGCACGCGGAGGGAACCCACGCAGACATAGAGAGAGCATGTAAACTCCACAGTGACCCAAGCTGGGAATCAAACCCAAGTCCCTAGCACTGTGAGGCAGTAGTTAGTACCACTGTGCCACAGGAGCTATGTGCTGGAGTTGAGAAAAATGTAATGGGATGTCATTGAAATGTATAAATTCCGACAGGGCTGCATGGACTGGATGCACGGATGATGTTCTCCCCTGGCTGAGGATCTAGAACAAGGGGCCACAGTCTCAGGACATGACTGGGTAGTCCAATTAGGTCTGAGATGAGGAGAACTCGTAGAATCCTAGAAATCCTACAGTACAGAAGGGGGCCATTCGGCCCATTGAGCCAGTACTGACAACAATCCCACCGACTCCCCTTAATCCCACATAGTTACCCTTCTAATCCCCCCCAAAACTGGCATAGCCAATCAATCTAACTCGCGCATTGGACTGTGGGAGGACACCGGAGCACCCGGAGGAAACCCACGCAGATACGGGGAGAGTGTGCAAACTCCATGCAGATAGTGACCCAATCCGGCTCCCTGGCGCTGTGAGCCACCATGCTGCCTGAAATACCTTCACTCAGAGAATGGTAAACCTGTAGAATTCTGTACCACAAGGCTGTGGAGGCCAAGTCACTGAATATATTTGAAAAAGAAATCGATTTCTGAACACTAAAGGCATCAGATGTACAGGGAGAGAGCAGGAGTATGATGTTGAAGTAGAGGATCAGCCATGATGTTGAATAGCCTTCGGCCTCTTCTATCTTCTGTTTCACAGAGTCATAGAGGTTTACAACATGGAAACAAGTCCTTCAGCCTAACTTATCCATGCTGCCCTTTGTTTTAAACCCCGAAGCTAATCCCAATTGCCCGCGTTTGGTCCATATCCCTCTATGCCCATCTTACCCATGTAACTGTCTAAATGCTTTTTTTCAAAATAATTAATCTCATTCAATGTTTTGAGAATTTCACGTTTAGTCACTTTTCAATCCTTTAAAAATTTGCTCCCTCTTATGAACCAATGGGAAAAAATCGATTATTTTCCTTGACATAATGGAGATTTTTGAATTGAAGTGTTTCAACCTTGACCTTCTGGGCTTGTGTTAAAACAACAAACCTCTCGGGATTAAATTGAACTGCAGTCCCCTCCTCACTGCTGCTACCAGCTTGGTGAATATAAGTTTCGCATTTCTTGTTGCTATTACAGGATGTCTTTCCTGTTCTCTCCCAAATATGCCAAATGATAATTGCATTAGTCAAAATTCTGGCTGTGATATAGTCTTGCATGTCACTGCTTTAAGAAATGTAGCCTTTGACCGGTAATGAAAAAGACTTTGGGAAATCCCTTGTCTTGCGTGTTGTCGATATCTAGGCTGTCTTTCTGTCTTTCTGTCTCTTTGGTCCAAATTTGAACAGCAGCAAATCTGAACTCAAAAACTAGGGAAAGTACAAATCGACAATGAGAAAAATGGATGTGAAACTCCTATTGAGGAACTATTACAGACTAACGAACACTATCAATCTAGAGTCCCCAGTCTATAGGAGATGCCGAAGAACAATGACCACAAGTTTCATCATCTGCCAATGTTTTAATGTCATTAAAAATTAAATCTATAGTAGCATTTTGAATTTTACAGGAAGTATTTTATCAATTGACAAATGTACCACTTTTTGACTTATGGGGCGGGACATTACGTTCGTCCTAAAACCGCTAAATCCCACCCGAAGTCAACAGACCTCCCCAAGGTCTTGCCCCTCGCCCGCTCTGATTCCTGTGGCAGGCGGGACGGTAAAATTCCAGCCAAGATTTCTGAATTGATCTAAAGTGTTAATTATCATTCTTATTTCAAATTCTCATTGGCCTTGCTCCTCCGCATCTCTGTAATCTCCTCCAGACCTAACAATAGTTGCTGCTCTGCATCCCAGATCTCCTTTGCTCTGGCGGTGATGGCTGTTCTTTCAGCTGTCTAGGCCCCAACATCTGGAATTCCCTCCCTAAATCTTTGTTTTCTCTCTCCAAAATCTTTGACTAAGCTCTTTGTCAACTGATCTAATCCTCTGCACCTCGGTGTCACACTTAGAGTCATAGAGGTTTACAGCATGGAAACAGACCCTTCAGCCTAACTTGCCCACGCCACCCTTTATTTACCACTAAGCTAGTCCCAATTATCTGTGTTTGGCCCATATCCCTCTATACCCATCGTACCCATGTAACTGTTTAAATGTTTTTTAAAAGACAAAATTGTACCCAACTCTATTACTACCTCTGGCATCTTGTTCCAGCCACTCACTACTCTGTGTGAAAGAATTTCCCCTTTGGACCCTTTTGTATCTCTCCCCTCTCACCTTAAACATATGCCCTCTATTTTAGACCCCCCTACCTTTGGGAAAAGATGTTGACTATCTAGATGATCTATGCTTTATGTAAAGGGAGTATTGGTTTGAAATATTTGCTGAAAATTATATTCTGGTGAAGTTGAAAGGCAAGTCAAAACTCTTGTAGTGAAAGCAAAGTGTGTTTGTACGTAGAACTTCCTTTGAACCTGCACACACAGGCAGCAATGTGTTCCATTCCAGACTGCGGGTTCACTAAGAAAGTTGAGATGACAAACGTGTATTTGTGTATTTAATATCTCAGATTCCCAAGCGGATTAATTAACGGGGTTGAGTAAGAAAACTTGCTGTGGTTAATTAAAACATCCATTGATATGTGTTGTGCCTGTGCGCTTAAGAAATTCACACAGGAAGGAACTCGGGATTCGATTAGAGCAAAGTGAAATAATCTGAATATGAAGCCATTCATTCAGCATTAATATTGTGAATTAGCATTGGTTCCCTTGGAGACCAACATGTCAAGACACAGGGTGCATCATGATCCAAATATAGAAAAATTCCATCTCCTTCACTGGAAGTGCTACCCAGGAGATTGATGAAGTAGTGGGTGATGACTCTCTCACTGTGGCCTCAATAGATGAAGGACATTCAAGCAACCGACTTGCAAAAAACATCTGCTGAAATGTTGTGGCATCTTACATCAGTCTCTGGGCACCGGAGACCATTTTGGACATAAACAGTGCAAAGTGTTGCGAGCGATTTTTATTTTTCGTTTGCTTTGTTTCTGCTTTGGAATGAGGTGATAGGGAACACGTACCAGAGCTACTGGATGTTGCCTGGGATCTTGTATCCAACTCAGACTGATAGAGTGACATGGACCATCATTGAGACTTTACCGTAAGCCTTTGGGTCTTTTCAGTCCATTGCCCAGGGGGGCATCAGTCAACAGCACAAAAAATTGGCATTGCATTCATCGTAGTTAACTTCAGTGGGCGTGCTCATGGGAAGCAGTATAGAGGAATAGAGTATTTATACAATTAGTATCACCAGCGAGTGAATACATCACAAAACCATCAGGGCAGTGAGACATGTCACCAGGACTGGCAAGGATATGCCAGAACTCATAATTTTGTTAAAGGCGAGGGGCATGATCTTACCTATCATTCGCGCCACGCTCCCGCTGCGTGAGGTCAGAGAATTTGGTGCCCAAATCTCCGTTCACTGTGGTGAGATGGGAAAATCTGGCCAAAGTGAATAAGATTCGGGCCAAGTTTTAACTACTTCCCCCTTTTATAAGGATGTAGCTTTATCATGGGGAAAGTGCCATGGGCACCTTGCTACTCGAATATTTCATACATGTGGCAATTCGCTCACCTCATCCACATTTTCCAAGTCAAAGAGCCAAAACATCAACTGTAACCATCCCCCCCCCAGCCCAACCTCATTGCAAAGTCCAATTATCCATTGAATTACCCAGAGATTAGGACAGATCTTCCTCTGAGGGAACCCGTTTGGATGCCTAAACATATCACAGCACATCTTAAGGAAATCCAGATGCAACACGGGGAGAGTCACAGTGAAAACCATCATGTGAAGTTTCAGCATCCAATATAGGAAGGATATTAAAACCATCATGAGTTCAGTGTAGATTCACAGGGATAAAGCCAGAGATGGGAAAGCTTCACTCCTGAGGATAAGGAGATTTGTGAGATACCCCCAGGATTATCTCATATAAAAGCAAAATACCACAGATGCTGTAAATCTGAAATAAAAACAGAAAATGCTGGATAAACTCAGCCAGTCTGGCAGTATCTGTGAATTTTAACCTGGTGTTGTTAAAACTCTTACAGTATCTGTGAAGACAGTTAATGTTTCGCATCCGTATAACCTTCTACAGAACTGAAGAGGGATAGAAATGTAATGAATTATATATTTGGCGAAGGGAATAGGGCCAAATGGAAAGTTAGTGATAAGTCAGAGTTATGATATAGGAGTTGCCAGCGTTAGACTGGGGTGGGCACAGTAAGAAGTCTCACAACACCAGGTTAAAGTCCAACAGGCTTATTTGGTAGCACGAACTTTTGGAGTGCCGCTCCTTCATCGGGTGAGTGAAGGAGTGGCGCTCTTAAAGCTCGTGCTACCAAATAAGCCTGTTGGACTTTAACCTGGTGTTGCAAGTCAGAGTTAAGAGAGGTTGACAAAGATGTCATGGACGTGAGACAAAGGGGCTGTTAATGGTGGCCTTGAGGGATTGAAGCATTAATAGTGATAAAGAGAGGATAGCAGAATGTGTTAATAGGAGATTTTTGGGGTCGGACAGAGAGAGGACATGCCCCCTTTTTTTCATGTCTGCCACTTTTTGTTCGACTTACGTCCAACCATTGTTGCCTCTTGTGATGTCTTGCCTTTATATTGTGGCTTGTTGTCTTCTTGTCTCCTGGAGCTCTTCCATTTTTATTCATGTTAGTCTTTTGTGTGGAGTGATTTGGCAGGGAAAAAAGAAGAGGGGGTTCCTTTTTTCGTGGGGTATGTGAGGGGGAAGGAGAAACTTGAGGAGGTAAAGAGGGGGCATGAGGGAGAGGGGGGCTTATGTACTGCATTGGGTACAATACTGAAATATTCTGTAAATGCCTAGAGCAGTAGTGGTTAAAAAGGGAGACGTTCAGGCCCTTTGGGGGCCGGGGGGTTATCCGTGTGTGAGAGAGCACTGGGTAATGAGAGGGTGAAGAGTGAATACTTCTCCTTTGAGTTTCCCTCAGGGACGTGATTGAGGTGTATAAGAATGTGGGGGCCCGGAGAGGGCGAGTAGAGAGGAGCAGTTGTCTCCATTCGATGGGGGTTCTGTCCCAGAAGGGCACAGTTTTAGGATAAAGGTCAGTAAATTCAGAAAGGATTTGAGAAAAGACCTCTTTTATTTAGAGAGTGGTGGCTATCCAGAATGCACTGCTTGGGGAGATAAATGAGGCCTAAAGTCTTACTACTTTTCAGATTATATTTGGGTAGGCATTTGAGATCTCTTAATATTCTCTGTTCTGGAACCTGTGTAGAAAAATGGGGTTAACCCAACTTTCGTGGTAGTTGTTGTTGGAGCAGATTCGGTGGGCCGAATGGCCTTGCCTCCAATCTAAGTCTCTATTGTTCTATGACTCTATGTGGTTAGATGAAGGTGATGTGGTTGGCCTATTCCCTGTGGGTTTCCGCCCAGCTCCTGTTCCTGTTTGCTCTGTGTGATTTCTTCAGGAGGCGAATGTTACCCAAGTCTCCGGGCATTTGATCCAGTAGATTTTGACTTGGTTTAGCTGTAGGGGGTAGCAGGTGATGGACTGGGGCTATGTCAGGTACGTGGGGAAAGATTTTGGTGTACATGTGGGAGAGATGGTGGCTTGGGGGGTTAAAAAAAAGGGTGGGAAAAGGGTGTTGGTGAGTGCCCCTGGGGGAAGAGGGTAGTAGATGCATGGGTTTTGCTGTATTTAAGGAGGTTGGGGAGGGGTATTTCTTGAGATTGTGTGCGTTAAGGGGAGGAGGCTGTCATGTTGGGGATTTTGTGTTCCCCGGGTTTTGGAGTTGTAGTTTTGAGCTGGGGAGGTTTTGTGTGCATGTTGTTAAGTCTCTGGATTTTTTGGGGGGGGGTCTTTTACTGGAAGGTAGTAGGTGGTTTTCTGGGGGTGTAGGCTAGGTGGGGGGGAGAGTATCTGGGGTTCCTTGACAGCGGTGATGATTGGTGGGTAGGGGGTTTGAAGGTTTTGTTTTATAGGGTGGGACACTGTTCTGTGGGCTTGGGTGTTGTTTCAGGTCTATGTGGCGTTCTCGGAGGTCATTTGAGGAGAGGAGTTGGTATGTCTTGGTTGGTTATGTTGGTTTCGGGGGGGGGGGGGGGGGGGGGGGTGGGGGGAGGTCCCTCCACCTGTAGAGGTTGGACGGGGGCTGCATTCCAGGTGTGCGGCCAATTGCTTTAATGCGTGGCAAGGTATTCCCTTTTCTGCTTTGCTTTGGATTCTTCATCCCTTATTCCCCATTTTTTTGTTGGCTTTGGATCACTGAAGGTGGATGAGGCTTGTCCCCAATCTGGGTTGAGTAAAGAGGGGTGGAGATATGTTCCGTTTTCCTTCTGCTCCCTTTCTTTTCTTTTCTTTCTTTTTGACGCTTCTCCCCTTCCTTTTGTGGTGCCTTGCCTTTAATGTAGTAACTCTTGTATTTTCTATTGGGTTCATTTCCTTCCCTCCGCTCCCTGTTTGTTTTTTTGTAAAGTTGGGTTGGGATCGGGTGGGGGAAATTGTCTTTGTGCAGCAGTGTTAAAGTGTGCGTGTGGGAGGGGGTGGGGGGGGGGACAGGGGAGAATGTGGGTTGGGGTCTGGTGGGAACTTTGGGTTGGGGAAGTTTGATGGGGGATGGGATGGGGCTTACTGGCTTAGGGTGACTTAGGGGTAAAGTTACGGTTAACTTTTGGAACAAGAGGCCTGTGCTCAGTGGCAGCAAAACTGAACAAGATTCAGTGGCCATGTGGAGGAGTGGTGGGATTGTGTTGGGATATGCAAAGCTAACTGAATAACAGAAAACAAGATGGAGGGGAAAGTTCACCGTCTAAAGTTGTTGAACTCAATATTGATGTGGAGATGCCAGCGTTGGACTGGGGTAAACACAGAAAGAGTTTTAACAACACCAGGTTAAAGTTCAACAGGTTTATTTGGTAGCAAATGCCATTAGCTTTCTGAGCGCTGCCCCTTCGTCAGATGGAGTGGAAATCTGCTCTCAAACAGGGCACACAGAGACACAAAATCAAGTTACAGAATACTGATTAGAATGCGAATCTCTACAGCCAACCAGGTCTTAAAGATACAGACAATGTGAGTGGAGGGAGCATTAAGCACAGGTTAAAGAGATGTGTATTGTCTCCAGACAGGACAGCCAGTGAGATTCTGCAAGTCCAGGAGGCAAGCTGTGGGGGTTACAGATAGTGTGACATGAACCCAATATCCCGGTTTAGGCCGTCCTCATGTGTGCGGAACTTGGCTATCAGTTTCTGCTCAGTGACTCTGCGCCGTCGTGTGTCGTGAAGGCCGCCTTGGAGAATGCTTACCCGAATATCAGAGGCTGAATGCCCGTGACCTGGTCTTTAAGACCTGGTTGGCTGTAGAGATTCGCATTCTAATCAGTATTCTGTAACTTGATTTTGTGTCTCTGTATGTCCTGTTTGAGAGCAGATATCCACTCCATCTGACGAAGGAGCAGCGCTCCGAAAGCTAATGGCATTTGCTACCAAATAAACCTTTTGGGCTTTAACCTGGTGTTGTTAAAACTCTTACTGAACTCAATATTGAACAGAAGGCTGTAATGTGCCTAATCAAAGATGGGGTGTTTGCGTTGGACTATCTCTACTGGAGCAGAGAAGGCTAAAGCGAGATTTAGTGAAGAATTTTTTTAAATTATGAAGTGTTTTAATAAAGTGAATAAGGAACAACATTGACTCCTGATTGGAGGAAGTTGATGAGAAATCAGCAATTTAAAATTGTTATCTAGTGAGGACAGAGGTTTAAAACATTTTCTTAAGAGGAGGTAGTTATCAAATGAAATATTTTGGCCTCAAAAAATGTTGAAGGCCAGTGAAGGGGAAATCAGTCACTTGTTAGGGGTTAAGTTAAGATTCCCTTCCACCCCTCCCCTATGACCTGGTGCTTATTGTCCTGGTTTAGAATGAGATGGCAGAGTTTTGGATAAGCAAGCATTGATGAAAGATGGAAGGAAGGACAGTGCTGAAATAAACTAGTCTCAAGGTAACAGATGAACAGTGGCAGATGAACTGAACTTCGGGACTCGGGTTAGATCCCTATCTCATCCTTGCTGTCGAAGAAATACAGTTCCCTTTGTTCAAGCAGAGATAAACAATGGTACAATCTCTTGATGTAGTGGAACCCTGAATCATACCAGGAAGGTCCAACATTGTATATCTTTTGTCTATAAAGAAAGCTCGCACAGAAAAGAGAGACTTGCATTTAGATAGCGCCTTTCAGAACCTCAGCACACCGCAAAGCACTTTGCAGCCAGCCAAGTAATTTTGAACTCCAGTCAGTGTTGTAATGTAGGAAGCATGGCATCCAGTTTGCACAAAGCAGGATCACACAGTCAGGAATGTGGTAAGGAGAAGGTAATCCGATGCCTAAATATTGGTCAGCGCACCAGAGTGAACTCCTTTGCTCGTCTTCCAAAAGTGCCATGAGGTCTTTAACATCCATCAGAGAGAGCAGGCGGATTCTCAGTTTAATGTCTGACCAAAAACACAGCATTTCCTCAGTATGACACTGGATTGAATGCTCATGGCTCGGGAGTGGGATTTGAACTCACACGCATCCCTTTAATTCAGAGATGAGAAGTGCTACCAACTGAGCCACAACTAACAGCTCACCTCAACAGGGACAGCACTGCAACCGACCGCAGCATCAGCAATTGAAGGGAACTTCGGACAGGGCTGCTGTTCCATTATTGGTAACTAGTGACTGCCACCCGCTGGCAAGTGGACATTTGTGAATGAGGCGAACATGAACAGAAACTAGAGTGTGCTGTGATGCCCTCCATAGTCAAATAGCTTTTAATGGGCGGCACGGTAGCACAGTGGTTAGCACTGCTGCTTCACAGCTCCAGGGGCCTGGGTTCGATTCCCGGCTTGGGTCACTGTCTGTGTGGAGTTTGCACATTCTCCTCGTGTCTGCGTGGGTTTCCTCCGGGTGATCCGGTTTCCTCCCACAGTCCAAAGATGTGCGGGTTAGGTTGATTGGCCATGCTAAAATTGCCCCTTAGTGTCCTGAGATGCGTAGGTTAGAGGGATTAGTGGGTAAAAATGTAGGGATATGGGGGTAGGGCCTGGGTGGGATTGTGGTCGGTGTAGGCTCGATGGGCCGAATGGCCTCTTCCTGTGATGTAGGGTTTCTAAGATTCTAAGATTCTTTCTAAGATGCTGTACAGAGTTCACACGTTCAAAATGGCCACTTGGATGATACAATAAAGAGAGATGATGGCTCCTGCGCCACGGTGGCACAGTGGTTAGCACTGCTACCTCACAGCACCAGTTCAATTCCAGCCTTGGGTCACTGTCTGTGTGAAGTTTGCACATTCTCCCCGTACCTGTGTGGGTTTCCTCTGGGTACTCCGGTTTCCTCCCACAATGCAAAGGTCTGCAGGTTAGGTGGATTATCTAAGGTAATTGCCCCTTAGTGTCCAAGGATGTGTAGGTTAGGGGGATTGGCCATGGTGAATGTGTGGGGTTACAGGGATAGGGCCTGGGTAAGATACTCTGTCAGAGTTGGTGCAGACTCAATGGGCCAAATGGCCTCCTTCTGCACTGTAGGGATTCTATTCTATGAACTATACCAAAGTATTTTGATTTATTATTGTCACACGTATTATTATGCACTATTGTTTTTTGCACACTAAACAGACAAAGCATATTATACATAGGGAAGGAAAGCAGAGGGTGCAGAATGCAGTGTTACAGTCATAGCTAGAGTGTCGAGAAAGATCAACTTAATGTGAGGTCGGTCCATTCAAAAGTCTGATGGCAGCAGGGAAGAAACTGTTCTTGAGTCGGTTGGTACGTGTCCTCAGATTTTTGTATCTTTTTCCTGACGGAAGAAGGCGGAAGAGAGAATGTCGGGGTGCGTGGAGTCCTTAATTATGCTGGCTGCTTTGCCGAGGCAGCGGGAAGTGTAGACAGAGTCAATGGATGGGAGACTGGTTTGAGTGAAGGATTGGGCTTCATTCACGATTCTTTGTCGTTTCTTGCGGTCTTGGGCAGAGCAGGAGCCCATACCAAGCTGTGACACAACCGGAAAAAATGCTTTCTGTGGTGCATCTGTTGAAATTGGTGAGAGCTGTAGCTGACATGCCAAATTTCCTTAGTCTCCTGAGAAAGTGGAGGTGTTGGTGGGCTTTCAAAGCCCAACGTTCAAAGACTATTTCCTCGGGTGGATGGAGCTATTACAAGGGGCACAACTATAGGGTTCATGGTGGGAGATATAAGAAGGATATCAGAGGTAGGTTCTTTACGCAGAGAGTGGTTGGGGTGTGGAATGGACTGCCTGCAGTGATAGTGGAGTCAGACACTTTAGGAACATTTAAGCGGTTATTGGATAGGCACATGGAGCACACCAGGATGATAGGGAGTGGGATAGCTTGATCTTGGTTTCAGATAAAGCTTGGCACAACATCGTGGGCCGAAGGGCCTGTTCTGTGCTGTACTGTTCTATGTTCTATGTTCTTAACTATAGCATCCGCATGGAGAGACCAGAACAGGTTGTGGGTGATATGGACATCTAAAAACTAGAAGCTCTCGACCATTTCTACTTTGTCCCCATTGATGTAGACAGGGGCATGCCCTCCACTACGCTTCCTGAAGTCGATGACAATCTCCTTCGTTTTGTTGACATTGGGGGAGAGATTATTGTTGCCTCACCAGTTCACCAGATTCTCTATCTCTTTCCTGTACTCTGTCTCGTCATTGTTTGAGATCCAACCCACAACGGTGGTGTCATCAGCAAATTTGAAAATCAAGTTGGAGGGGAGTTTGGCCGTACCATCAGAGCTGTATAAGGAGAATAGTAAGGGGCTGAAGACACAGCCTTGCGGAGCACCGGTGTTGAGGATGATCGTGGAGGAGGTGTTTTTGCTTCTCCTTACTGGCTGTGGGTTAGGAAGTCTAGGATCCAATCGCAGAGGGAGTGGCCGAGCCCCAGGCCACAGAGTTTGGAGATGAGTCTCGTAGGAAGAATGGTGTTAAAGGCTGAGCTGTAGCCTATGAATAGGAGCCTGAGTGTGAGTGGCGTCCATAAAGTAGGGGTGGGAGGCAAAGGGAAAGGCAGAATAAATGATCAAAAGCATATCTGAACTGTGGCATCACCTGAACAACATGATTTCAACTCCTGTCTTTCTGACTAGCTCTGTAACCCTGCTCCTTGTGAAATCCAATAAAAATAGGACACTTAATGAGAAGGTGAATGAAAAGTTCTGCGGACAGCACTCTTGTAATTCTCTCCTCGTTTTAGTCAACTTTTATTTTAAAACATCTTCCCTTAATTTGATCAGTTCCTAATGAGGAAAGTAATTAACTGTTCTCATGGTGAGTGGAATATCAAGACAGCAATAACTGCTGCTTGTGTAATCAGTTGGAATCATTTGGTTTGCCAAGGCAACGACACCCAGCTGCGGACAGATTGGTCGATAGTGGACTGACATCTTCAGATTCCCCCACCCCCACCCCCCACCGCCTTTCAAGCTTTTGAATTTCAGTTGCACCTGCTCGGGTGTTCCGGGCCACAGAAGGAGCTGTGATAGTGAAGGGAATTGAGCTGCAGATAGCAGTGCTGGTCTCGCCTCCAGATCCCGGGTGCAGTCCTCCTCCACAGCCAGTCAGTGGGAAATGGGATCTGCTTCCTCCTCTGGCTATGTACCAAAGGTTATCTATTTGCAGAAAGACAGCATTCTTCACAAGGTAACAAATCTTTCTTGTTCAAGAGTTTTTTTTGTCATTTTCTCCCATCTTCTGAAAGTGGCAAGAGGCAATTCATAGTGAAGCACCATTCATACTTATGGGATTTATAATTGAGATGCAATTTATATTTGAAGTTCCTATTTATGAAATTCATAATGAATGATTGAGGAGCTTGAATTATCATGTGAGGTTAACGTGTAAAGTTTGTATTGAATTGATATTCACATTGATATGAGGCTAATGTGTAAAATTTGATTTATTATTGTCACAAGTATTGTTATACAGCGAAAAGTATTGTTTCTTGCATGCTATACAGGCAAAACATACCATTCATAGAGTACATAAGGGGAGAGGGAAAAGAAAGGGTGCAGAATGTGATGTTACAGTCATAGCTAGGGTGTAGAGAAAGATCAGCTTAATGCGAGGTAGGTCCATTCAAAAGTCTGATGGCAGCAGGGAAGGAGCTATTCTTTAGTCGGTTGGTACGTGATCTCAGACTTTTGTATCTTTTTCCCATGGCAGAAGGTGGGAGAGGGTGTGTCTGGGGTGCTTGGGGTCCTTGATTATGCTGGCTGCTTTTCCGAGGCAGCAGGAAGGGCAGACGGAGTCAATGGATGGGAGGCTGGTTTGTGTAATGGACTGGGCTACGTTCACAACCTATTGTAGTTTCTTGCGGTCTTGGTCAAAGCAGGAGCCATATCAAGCTGCGATATATCTGGAAAGGACACTTTCTATGGTGTGTTTTTAAAAGTTGGTGAGAGTCTTGGCGAGCTTGCCAAATTTCCTTGGCATCCTGTGAAAGTAGAGGCGTTGGTGGGCTTTCTTAACTATAGCATCGGCGTGGAGGGATCAGGACAGGTTGTATTGAATTGATATACATATTGATGTGAGGTTCACCCAGGTGTGATTCACATTTGAGACCCAAATTATATCGGGATATTAGTTGTGTTGAAGTGTGATTTACATTGACATGCAAATTATAAGAATATTTGATCTTTTGTTAATGGGACTCTATAACATTATCAGACACATTGTAACTTGGTGTGATTATCACAATGCACTTGCCTCCTTTATATACACAGTTTCAGCTTTAAGTGACTGAAAGAAATGTGTTATCAGCGTATCCTGTACCATGTGAAAACTCCTGGATACTTTGTGGATACTGGACAGCCAGATGTGGTGAAGTACTGTTAGCTTCATCGACTCGAATTCAACAAGCATCCGGGTCATCCAGGAACCTGATGGTTTCTTGCGTCACATGTTCCCGGTCCCCTCACATCCGCAGAGTCACCGAGAAGAGTAAGTGGGTGCCCACCTGTGCATGATAAGATGCAGGCAGTGCAGGAAGCCTCTGGAATTGTGACCCTCACAAATTGGGTTTCATTATGACACTTCCAGGCATGGAGTCTAGAGCTCATCCATGCCACAGGGGGCGCAACAGAGTGTGAAAATGCAGTTGGCGTGGGGGAGTTGATAGCCAGTAGGTGATTGTGGAACAGCCAGGGAATCTCACTTTCCTGGTGTTAGCGTAAAGGACATCACAGGTTCTGAGGGCAAAGGGGAAACACCTAGAAGTTGTGGTCCACATTGGAACTGTGACGTAGAATGTTGAGGTCCTTTTAGATATGGTTTCAGCAAGTATAGAGGAGACAAGTGTCAAAATTGTTCCCAGAGTTGTGTTAGTGAGCAGAGGATTGTTCCAAGAACTGTGTGTGAGTGAGCAGAGAACAGCTATACCGAACAGGTTAATGGAAGGTGAATTTCAGATTTTTGGGGCATTAAGACCCATTGTGGGGCATTGTGAGCACCACCCCCACCACTAACACCACCACCATCAACCTACACAAGGGGGATGGTTTGCATCTGAACGGGATTGTGCCAATTGTCCTCAAGGGAGGTTCCTGACAGCACTGGAGGTGCACCTACACCAGATGAACTGCAGGGCATGGTTCCAGAAGGTGGCTCACCATCACTTTCCCAAGAATTAGAAATGGACAACAAATGTTGGCCATGTCAGTGACGCCCACTTCCCATTAAAAAAAATCTATTGCTGTGAAAGGGGAAGGTGTAAACTAATTAGTCGTGGGGCAGGAAACGAGGGTGAAACCTCAAACAACAAGGTCCATGGAAGACTGAGAGAGGAACGGTATTAGGAAAAAAAATCCAGAAGAAGGAAGGGTCAGGAGAAAGACAAATCAGATGTTGAAGGAATAGTCAAGGAAGGGGACAATTAGGAAGCAATAGGAGATCATCTTGTGGATACAGGTTAATAGCTGGGCTATTGAATGAGTACATGGTACCTGTCTGCACAGAAACCTGTCAATCTCACCTTAAAGGAGAAGGAGGTAGATAAATTGGATAGAATAATAATAGATAAAGAGAAGGTACTTAAAGTGTTGGCAGCATTCAAGGTAGGAAAGTCAAACAGGATGCATTTTAGGTTGTTGAGGAAAGGGTGAAAATAGTGGGGGCTCTGACCACAATTGTTCTTGAATATACAAATGATGCCAGGGCACAGGAGGGTTGCAAATGTTGCACCGCTGTTTAAAAAAGGAAGTGGGAGAGATATGGTAACTACAGGCCAGTCAGCCAAACGTTGGTGGGGAAACATCAAGGGATAATAGAATCCCTACAGTGCAAAAGAGGCCATTCGGCCCAACAGGTCTGCACCAACCCTCCAACAGAGCATCTTACCCAGGCCCTATCTCCCTAACTCCATGTATTTTACCTTGCTAATCCCCCTAACCTACACATTTTGGGACACTAAGGGGCAGTTTAGCATGGCCAATCCACCTAACGTGCACATCTTTGGAGTGTGGGAGGAAACCAGAGCACCCGGAGGAAACTCACTCAGACATAGGAAGAACATGCAAACTCCACACAGACATTAACCCAAGGCTGGAATTGAACCCGGATCCCTGGCGCTGTGAGGCAACAGTGCAAACCATTGTGCTACTGTGACACCCTAGGTTCCTGATTACCTACCCTAACTCTTGCCGTCAAAAGCCTTGGGAGTGACTTGCAACAATAATGGTGGTTGTTGTTACTGTTGCTTCGTATTCTCTATTTGATTAACATGTCTATTGAAGAAAGTTATACAGGAAACGTTATTAATTGTCACTTGGAAAACTGAGTTAATTAACAATAGTTTTTTAAGGGAAGTTTATCCTGCCTGACAGACCTGACTGATATATTTGAAATAGTGACGGGGATTGATGAGAGGATTGACATATACATGGAATTTCAAAAGATGTTTGATGCAAGAGGTACAGAATGGACCTGTCAGCAAAACTGAAGTTCCTGGGATTCAAGGAGCGGTGACTACATGGCTCCTGAATTGACTAAGAAAGGTTTATCAGTTTGGAGAGAAGTGTAGTGTATTGTCCCCCCATGGGTTGTTCTTTTTGAAAGATGTTAATGACCTGGATGTGGGTACACAGGGCCTAATTTCAAAGACAGCACAAAACATGAAAGCAATGAGGAGGCTAGTAATAGACTTCAAGAGGACACAGACTGATCAAATGGGAAGGCATTAGGCAGATTAAATTTAATGCAACTCAGTGTAAAAGTGATATACTTTGGAAGGACAAAAGAAGACATTGGAAGAAAGATCTCTAGACTCAAATGCTGGCAGGACAAGATGATAAACTATACAGGATCCTGTGCTTTATAAACAGAGGAATAGACAATGAAAGAGTGAAGGCTTTATAAATCACTCATCAGGGTTCAGTGGGGGTTTGTGTCCAATTCTGAGCACCACATTTTCAGAAATTAATTCAAGACTTGCAGAAGGTTCAGATGAGATTTACTAGAATGGTATGAGAGACAAAGAGTGTCAGTTCACTTGCCAACCAATCAGCATCCTTTTATCATGTAATATAAACTGTTGAGATTGTTCATTTGAAATTTGGCATTCTTGTATTTGTCCTGAAGAGTGCACGATGAAATGCTTCAGCAACATGTCTCTTTGTAAATAAATTCAAGAATTTCACTTGCCTGGAGAGACTAGAGAAGCTGAGATCATTCTCATTAGACAGAGACACTGAAGGGAAAAGTTAATAAAGATGTCAAACATGATTAAGGGTTTTAATTGAGTAGATGGCGACAATTTATTCCTCCCAACATAATTCATCTTGAGGAGTGATTCCACAGGCGGGTTATCCTCCAGTTCAGCGATGAGTAACCTAGGTTAGTGAGTAGGCCCTCCTTCGTCTCAATGGGCCTCAAGATTAAATACATTTAATACATGCCAAATATTTCATAACGAGTTATAGAAAATGTTTAATCATTTATATATTAATAGAACTGTCATCAACTTCAAATGGTGTTAGGAAAATAAAGGTGATTTATACTTGTATGGGTAAACATTAGAAATAAGGTAAAGTTTCAAGCGTGTTTAATTTAAATGTTTCTATGTCTGGAATGGTAGATTCATGATGGAGAAAGGGGTTTGTATGTGTGGGAGTTGGTTTCAATTCAAAATGTGATTCTATTATGCTTAGAGAGAACTATGGTGTGAAAAGTAAATAGAAGTAAGTCATTGCTTAGCAACAGGAGGCCTCCTCCCAGGGGTCAGGGCTTCCCTTTGTTCTTAGCTTTAACTGGAAGCCAGAGCAGTTGGAGACAGGGCATTGGAGAGTGCCCATTTTCAAACTGCTTCATCCAAAATTGACTGAGAAATACTACCCAGTAGCAATGGCTGGACAGCAATAAACAAAAGCAATTTTATCTAGAACTGATTACCATATCCTTGTTGGCCTTGTTGCAGTTGGTTAAGTAAGGTACATTCAAAGAACAAAGAACAAAGAACAATACAGCACAGGAACAGGCCCTTCGGCCCTCCAAGCCTGCGCCACTCATGTGCCCAACTAGACCATTCGTTTGTATCCCTCTATTCCCAGTCTGTTCATGTGGCTATCTAGATAAGTCTTAAACGATCCCAGCGTGCCCGCCTCAATCACCTTGCTTGGCAGTGCATTCCAGGCCCCCACCACCCTTTGTGTAAAATACGTCTCCCTGACATCTCTGTTGAACCTTGCCCCCCTCACCTTGAACCCGTGACCCCTTGTGTTCGTCACCTCCGACCTGGGAAAAAGTTTCCCACTGTTCACCCTATCTATGCCCTTCATAATTTTATACACCTCTATTAGGTTGCCCCTCATCCTCCGTCTTTCCAGGGAGAACAACTCCAGTTTACCCAATCTCTCCTCATAGCTAAGACCCTCCATACCAGGCAACATCCTGGTAAACCACGTCCTTCTGGTAGTGTGGCGACCAGAACTGGACGCAGTATTCCAAATGTGGCCTAACCAACGTTCTATACAGCTGCAACATCATATGCCAACTTTTATATTCTATGCCTCGTCCAATAAAGGCAAGCATGCAATATGCCTTCTTCACCACCCTCTCCACCTGTGCTGCCACCTTTAAGGATCTGTGGACTTGTACACCCAGTTCTCTCTGTGTGTCTATACTCCTGATGGTTCTGCCATTTATTGTATAGCTCCCCCTTACATTAGATCTACCGAAATGCATCACTTCGCATTTATCTGGATTAAATTCCATCTGCCATTTCTCCACCCAATGTTCCAGCCTATCTATATCCTGCTGTATTCTCTGACAATGTTCATCACTATCCGCAACTCCAGCAATCTTCGTGTCGTCCGCAAACTTACTGATCACACCAGCTACATCTTCCTTCAAATCATTTATATATATCACAAACAGCAGAGGTCCCAGTACAGAGCCCTGTGGAACACCACTAGTCACAGACCTCTAACCGGAAAAAGACCCCTCCACTGTCTTCTATGGCTAAGCCAGTTCTCCACCCATCTCGCTAGCTCACCTTTTATCCCGTGAGATTTAACCTTTTGCACCAGCCTGCCATGAGGGACCTTGTCAAACGCTTTACTAAAATCCATATAGACGACATCCACGGCCCTTCCCTCGTCAATCGTTTTTGTCACCTCCTCAAAAAACTCAACCAAATTTGTGAGGCATGACCTCCCTCATGCAAAACCATGCTGTCTATCGCTAGTGAGATTATTCAGTTCTAAATGCGCATATATCCTATCTCTAAGAATCTTCTCCAACAATTTCCCTACCACGGACGTCAAGCTCACCGGCCTATAATTACCCGGGTTATCCTTGCTACCCTTCTTAAATAACAGGACCACATTTGCTATCCTCCAATCCTCTGGGACCTCACCTGTGTCTCGCGAAGAGACAAAGATTTCTGTTAGAGGCCCAGCAATTTCATCTCTCACCTCCCTGAGGAGTCTAGGATAGATGCCATCTGGCCCTGGGGATTTGTCTGTCTTAATGTTTCCTAAAAAACCTCACACTTCCTCCCTTGTAATTGAGATTTTTTCTAATGGGTCAACACATCTCTCTGAGACAATACCAGTCAACATGTCCCTCTCCTTTGTGAATACTGATGCAAAGTATTCGTTTAGAATCTCTCCTACTTCCTTTGGTTCTCAGCATAATTCCCCTCCTTTGTCCCTGAGAGGTCCGATTCTTTCCCTAACAACCCTCTTGTGCCTAACGTATGTGTAAAATGCCTGAGGATTCTCTTTAATCCTGTCTGCCACGGACATTTCGTGACCCTTTTTGTCCTTCTAACTCCCTGTTTGAGTTCTTTTCTACTTTCTCTGTATTCCTCCAGTGCTCCATCTGTTTTTTGCTGCCTGGACCTCATGTATGCCTCTTTTTTCTTTTTGATTAGACCCACAATTTCACTGGTTATCCACGGCTCCCGAATCCTACCTTTCCCATCCTTCCTCTTTACAGGCACGTGCCTGTCCTGCAGTCCTATCAACTGCTCCTTAAAAGACTCCCACATGCCAGATGTGGATTTACCCTCGAACAGCCTCTCCCAATCAACAGCCACCAAATCCTGCCTAAAATTCAAATGATCAAAGCAGGGTCCTTCCAAACTGTAAGGTTCAGGACTACACCGGCTGCCAGGCAAAACACAATGGGTGGGATTTTCCATCCCTTCCAGCTGCCGTGATCATCCGGTCCCACTGCATGTCAATGGGCTTTGGGTTGGGCTGCCGAATATCCCATGGTGGGCCCCATCAGCGAGGCCGGAAAATTCTGGCCAATATGACATTGCCCTGGTGTCAATTCAGTCGGAATCCTGAGGGCAGCAGAGTGAACGAGTTGCTCGTGGCCCAGTCATGAATTCACATCTTTGTGATATTCCAGATAGAAAGGGGAGAGAGTTGATTAAAATAGTCAGATTTAGAGAGGATTAAACTCCTGGTCTGGATAGATTGCTTCCACACATAACGAGAAGGAACGATGGAAGAGGTAACAAAGGTATTATAACAAAGGGGAATAGTGTCAGAGGGTGGGTTTTCCCAGCCCCCTCTGGCTTATCTTCAGGTGGCAGAGGCGACTCGACATTGGCTAACAGCAGGGTCTTCTGGTCCTGCCGACATCTATAGCGTTTTGCGTGGCTCACCACTGGGAAAACCGGTGCGGAATGTGGGGTGGGGAGGGGGGAAGGGGAGGTCACCTCCAGAGGGTCCAGAAAATCCCACTGGCAGAAAGGACCATGGGAACCCTCCTGACTGTTTCTAGTAATGAGTCGGATGAACCATGGCCATCCTTTCTATCCTCTAGAAATATGTCAGGAAATCTCTTCCCCCAAAACATTGGATGATGGCATCTTCAAGACTGAGACCGATAGACTTTTGTTGGATGGAGGCATCATGGAATATGGAACAAAGATGATTAAATGGTGCTGATTTGAAGAACAGCGGTGATCTAATTAAATGGCTGTGCAAGCTCAAAGGCTGATTGGGCTACTCCTATTCTTAATAATCCGAAGAATTGTGGCACGTGATATACCATTGGAGCTAAAGAAATACGAACATGTGAAACAGGAGCAGAAGTAGACCCAGGGGCTGAATGGCCTCCACTATTTAATAAGATCATGGCTGATCTGATTGTGTTTTTGAGTTCTACATTCCCATCTATCTTAGTTTCTTGTTAGGCAAGGGAATTAACCTCTGCCTTAACATTCAGCGATCCCACTTTCTCCATCTTCTGAGGCAGAGAGTTCTAAATTTGCACAACCCCTAATTTTAAAACAGTGCCCCCTAGTTCTGGGCTACCCAACAAGAGGAAACATCCTTTCCACGTCCACCTTGGCAAGACCGTTCAGGGTCTTATTTTTCTCAATCAAGTCACCCTTTGAAACTCCAGTGGAAACAAGCCCAACCTTTCCTCATAAGATCATCCACTTATTCCTGGTATAATTCCGGTAAACTTCCTCTGAAATGCCTGCAACACATATTTACATTCTTCCTTAAGTAAGGAGACCAAAACTGTACATAGTATTCAGGATGCAGCCTCTCCAATTCCCTGTATAGCTGCAGCATAACTTTTATGTTCCGATCCTCTCATAATAAAGGTTAGCATTCCATTAGCCGCCTTGATTCTATGCTGTACCTGCATGCTAACTTTTTGTGACACCTATGTGAGAACACCTCTGCACCCCAGAATTGTGTAGTCATTCTCCGTTTAACCTAACTCAGCATAGAGCTGTGCTTACGCTGTACGGTATAGTATCACACTGGGACTATAATTTACTAATGAAAGGATTGAAATGCGTTTCACACATTGCACTGTGAATTGGTCTCAGCGGGGAGGGGTTGGGTGTTGGTCGAAGGGCAGTAAGTGCTTTTGATGCCCCAATCCCTGTCATTTATTCCATGGCTTTAACTGAATGTGACACTCTCCCTTGTTCACAGGTGATGTTCAGCAGACACTGCAGACCAAGTGACATTAAAGAGTTGCTGTGTACAACTGTTGGGCTGAGCAGGTGAGGGGGAAACACTATTCCATTGAGTCAGATGAGGGCTGTTGGGGTTAAATTATATTAGTGATGATCTTGAGTTAAATCTTAACTATTGTGTGAATGAAATCCATTTGCGTTGAAGGCTTGCTCTGATTTATTTTAAACTGGTTTACATAGTCACTTAAATGGATGATCGTTTGTCTGTGAGATAAGCAACAGCTTAAACAAAGGGTCATCTGGACTCAAAATGCCAGTTCTTTTCTCTCCTTACAGATGCTGTCAGACCTGCTGAGATTTTCCAGCATTTTCACTTTTGGTTTCAGATTCCAGCATCCGCAGTCATTTGCCTTTAAACAGCTTAAACATGTTCTAATTTATTTACTGCAAATATTGACCCTAATTCTTGAGGTAACTGGTGTAATATAAATGCAATTTTCATTTTTATAGAGCCTTTCACGGCCTCTGCATGGGGAAAGATGCTTTACAACCAGTGAAGTCTGTTTAAAGTGTAGTTACTGTTGTAAGAAATGTGGAGGATTATCCAGCAGCTCTCTCTAATGGAGAATCTTGCAAACAAAGCCCACGTTCATAGAAGCCCTACAGTGCAGAAGGAGGCCATTTGGCCCATCAAGACTGCACCGACCACAATCCCACCCAGGCCTTATCCCCGTAACCCCATGCATTTACCCTAGCTAGTCCCCCTGCCACTAAGACAATTTAGCATGGCCAATCCACCTAACCCGTACATCTTTGGACTGTTTTGTCTAAACGGGATATCAAGAGTGTGCTGTTGGTGATTTAACAATTTAAACAGAGGCAGGTGAGGATTCCAGTTGGCTGTGCAGACTTAGACAATCTGCCAATCAAGTTGAGCAAATGAGTATGCGATCTATTGATGAAGACCATGGCTGTTTCTCCATTCTGTCTCATTATTTAGGAACACCCTGATTATGCTCATGGATCAAGACAACGCTATTATATCCATAGACCCGACTATGCCAACTAATTCACAAAGGTAAGACTGTCTGAGCTTTTACATAACGGTTTAGCCCAAAGTGACAGAAGCTGTACATAGTGAAATCAATGAGGGACAGTCCATTTTGTGTCGAGACACTGTTTGAACTAAGGTACATAGTTGTCAGGTTCTCCAGCCTATTATCTCAGTTTATAGCTGAAGTCAATCAGACACTGCTCTAATATAGAGCAGACTCCATGTATGTCTAACAATGTGAGGCATCGATGGGGAAAGTAAGGACCTGGTCGCCATTTTAGATTTGTTTTTGATTTGATTTATTATTGTCACATGCATACAGTGAAAACTTTTGTTTCTTGCACGCTATGCAGACATACGTAGCATACCGTACATAGAAAAGGAAAGGGTGCAGAATGTAGTGTTACAGCCATAGCTCGGGTGTAAAGAAAGGTCAACTTAATGCAAGGTAGGTCCAATCAAAGGTCTGATGGCAGCAGGGAAGAAGCTGTTCTTGAGTCGGTTGGTACGTGACCTCAGACTTTTGTATCTTTTTCCTGACGGAAAAAGGTGCAAGAAGGGGTGCATGGGGTTCTTGATTATGCTGGCTGCTTTGCTGAGGCAGCGGGAAGTGTAGACCGAGTCAGTGGATGGGAGTCTGGTTTGCGTGATGGACTGGGCTTCGTTCATGACCCTTTGTAGTTTCTTACGGTCTTGGGCAGAGCAGGAGCCACACCAAGCTCTGGTACAACCAGAAAGAATGCTTTCTGTGGTGCATCTGTTAAAGTTGGTGGGAGTCGTAGCGGACATGCCAAATTTCCTTAGCCTCCTGAGAAAGTTGGCAGGCTTTCTTAACTATTGCGTTGTGCACTGTATGTTTGCTGTCATATATGACATGGCCCTAATGGAAAGATTTTGAATACATTAAAAATCATGGTGGTCACAAAAACTCTCAAAAATGAAAGAGTTGTATCAAGAGCAGTGTAATTATATCAGAACTGGCAGCAACTCGGTCATCATCAGCTGGCACTGCAACCAATTAATGAGCCAGATGCCATTCTATAGGAGTTTTTGCAGTGTCGGGGACGTTTCCTGCATAAATTTCTTCAACAGGCATGTTAATAGAATAGAGAATACGAAGCAACTTTAACAACAACCGCCATTATAGTTGCAAGTCACTCCTCAGGCCTTTTACAGCAAGAGTTAGGGTAGATAAGCAGGAACGTAGGGTGTCTCGGTAGCACAGTGGTTAGCACTGCTGCCTCACAGCGCCAGGGACCCGGGTTCAATTCCAACTTTGGGTGATTGTCTGTGTGGAGTTTGCCCGTTCTTCCCATGTCTGCGTGAATTTCCTCCGTGTGCTCTGGTTTCCTCCCACAATCCAAAGACATGCAGGTTAGGTGGATTGACAAAACTAAATTGCCCCTTAGTGTCCCAAGATGTGTAGATTAGGGGGATTAGTGAGGTAAATACATGGGGTTACGGGGATAGGGCCTGGTTAAGAAAACAAAGGTGGGTTAATGCAGACTTGATGGGCCGAATGGCCTCCTTCTGCACTGTAGGAATTCTATGAACTTGGTTGAAGACACCTTTTTTAAGGTTTTCAAAGGAGAGGCACAGAGACAGAGTAGGACTGAAATGGTTACTTCCCATGAGTTCCCTCCATTGAGGGTCTCAATTAGATGTTAAGTCTTATTTGTATATGTGAAGTACCTCATGCCTGCTTCAGTCAGTTTGACAGGTTTTTGGCCTTTCTCGGTGTGACAGGTGATGCACTTCCTGTTCATAGTAAGCATGGGGCTTACTGCTCATTGCATTATAGGTCTAGCAGGCTATTTAGTGCCCAATAGATGCTGTGTAGCTGAATGTTTAGACCCATATCTTCAAAGAGACACTAACCTAAACTAGGAAAATTCAAAGACGTGTCAATTAAGGAATTATTTCAACATTATAACTTTGGAAGAAGGTTCATGTCATTCCTTTTACAAGACGTGATAAGATAACCCAAAATGCTTCTTATTTAATGTTGTTGCTGTTAGAAACGGGAAAGGCCCTTTCAGCCCCTTGAGCATATTTAGCCATTCAATTAGATGGATCTAATGAAGGTCAATGAGTAATAACCTAAACCCACTGGCCTTCCTGGGCTCCATACTCCTTTTATACCATTGCCGAGCAAGAATTTGTTGATCTCAGATTTCAAAACTCTGTCCAGATAATGAAGGGAGACTCAAAGAAAATTGCAAAAGCTTTTAATTGTGAAAGTTATAAATTACATTGAACCAAGCTCTTTGTTTAACTTGGACTTTGTGGAGAGCCAGAATAAAGCAGTAAGTACATCAATTAAGGTTTGCAGAATTTTTTCTCTTTTACAGAGTAATGACGTGATGAGTCGATCAACTATGACTGGGATTGAGGTTATAGGGTGGCACAGTGGTTAGCACTGCTGCCTCACAGCACCAGGGACCCAGGTTTTATTCCAGCCTTGGGTGACTGTCTGTGTGGAGTTGTATGTTCTCCCCGTGTCTGTGTAGGTTTCCTCCGGGTTGTTAACTGAGACCCTTGCTCCTGTCAATTGTTAGACGCAAAAACTTTGGATGGGATTTTCCAGGCACGCTCAGAAAATCCTGCCCGAGGTCAACGGATGTTTGCATGGTCTGCCGCCCCTCCCTGTCCGCTACGATTCCCATGGCGGGCGGGATGGGAAGATTCCCCACTTTATCATTAAATTAAATCACGTCTTTATTAGGAAAATGTAGAAAAACTTTAAATACTTGTAATTGCTACAAGACTGATTCTCTTATACTGTATCACAAATAAATGCTTTTTTTACTTATACTGTATCACAAATAAATGCTTACACCTCCTCTACCCATTCATGCTGGACAGGCAAGGAGAGGGATCAGACTTCATCAAGATTACAGCTTGAGGTTCCTTTCTTCTTTCTTCTGTTCTGTTCTTCTCCATTCATTCTGTTTTCCAAAAATTCAATATTTATTCTTTTAAGCCTGGCTGAGACACATGCATTTCTACACATAGGCACTGACCATAGGTATGCCATTTAAATTGGTTTATTACAGCTGTTTGATATTAGGGCAATGTCCTCAGACTTTTTGCACTCAAATCAGATTTCTGGCTCCATTTCTGTACCTGGTTCCTGTCCATTTGTTCAATGAGACAAACTTATTATCAGGGATCCTTCCGTTGAAAACAACCGCTGTCCAGTATCTTACTGACTTTAATACCCATCGTAAAACCAAAGGCATTTGTCACAAGTAAACAAAGCAGTCCACATACTCAGCCTGGAATTAACATTTCCTGTCCTGAAGTTAGCCATATTTCCCATCAGGCCATAGTAGGGTCCTTTCTTTGTTGGCCTTTTGTATTAGACTATAGCTCACTGACTGCAGGGTGGCTCTGGTTTCCTCCTGCAGTTCAAAGATGTGCAGGTTAGGTGGATTGGCTGTGCTAAATTGCCCCTTAGTGTCCCAAGATGTGTAGGTTAGGTGGATTGGCCATGGTAAATGCACAAGGATATGGGAGGGGGGCGGAGGGGAAGGTGGTAAGATGCTCTTTCGGAGAGTCAGTGCAGACTCAATGGCTGAATGGCCTGCTTCTGCACTGGAGGGATTCTCTGGACTCTACTATAGGGATAAG
Source organism: Mustelus asterias (assembly GCF_964213995.1). Taxonomy (NCBI): domain Eukaryota; kingdom Metazoa; phylum Chordata; class Chondrichthyes; order Carcharhiniformes; family Triakidae; genus Mustelus; species Mustelus asterias. The sequence goes on along the minus strand of NC_135827.1, from coordinate 15,254,045 downwards.
ACTGGAACAAATTCATTGAACTCTTTGGAACATGGTTTTTGTATTGTTATTTATTTGAATACTCTTTGGAACATAGGGGACAAGGAGGTCTCCCTTTTTAAGACAAAGATGAGTAGAATTTTTTCTCCCAAAGCGTCATTGGTGTGTGGAATTATTTTCCCCAGTGTGATGATCATCCCTTTAAGGGTCACATGGCCTGAACAACCAATCAAGACCTGCAGGGAAATCTCTCTGGGGAAGGAGTGTCCTTAGTAGCAGTGCATTATGGAGTAGCTGTGCACATGTAGCTCAAGATGCAATCTTGTAAAGAAAGTTCTTTTGGTCAACTAAAGGAGCCTCCAGGAGTACATCTTGACATGAAGACAGTATTGGAGGTTGAATCATTGAATTTATTCAAGGTAGAGTTAGGCAGAGGAGTTGAGATCCACCGTGATCTTATTGAGTGGTGGAACAGGCTCAAAGGGCCAAATCATAGCATCCCTATGGTGCAGGAAAAGGCCATTTGGCCTTCACCGACAACAATCCACCCAGGCCCTATCCCCATAACCCAAGCGTAATTATCCTGGTAATCTCCCTAACACTAAGGGGCAATTGAGCACGGCCAATCCACCTAACTAGCTCATCTTTCGGACTGTGTGAGGAAACCAGAGCACCCAGAGGAAACCCACGTAGACACGGAGAGAACGTGCAAACTCCACACAGACAGTCATCCAAGGCCGGAATTGAACCCTGGTCCCTGGTGCTGTGAAGCAGCAGTGCTAACCATTGTGCCACCATGCTACCCCAAATGATCTACTGTACCTGTGCCCCTATGTAACATGGTTTCTGTATTGTTAGTCATGATGGAAATTGTCTCTGTGGAATGCAATTGGGCTGTTTGTGTGAGAAAGGTGTCCGGAAAGATAGACAGATATTATGATCAAATTAGCCATTTTACTGTCCAGTTCCCGTCGAGATGTTCCCCCTTGTCTGCACTGTGCAGTTGTGGTACAGGTGTCAAAGTTACGGAAGTGAACACTGTGTTGAAGAAAGATGATAATCCGCAGAGAATATCAGCTTTGTTTATAGCATAGTGTTGTTTGTGTTTGTCAATTCTACATAATAAGTCCTGGAGGCAATGGGAATGTTGGTCTCCAAGCAGCAGTGAGCGACAACGAATCATTTTTTCCCTAAGCATCAGCAACTCCCCTTATCGTGAATCAGTGCTGCACTTTTTCAGATGGTGAACCCATCAGGAAAGTGGATTGAGAATAGAGCCACTGTTTCGAGTCTGGATGACCCCTCGTCTGAGCTCTGACGAAGAGCCAAACTCGAATCGTTGGCTCTATTCTCTCTCCACAGATGCTGTCAGACCTGTTGAGTTTCTTCAGCATTTTCTGTTTTTGTTTCAGGTTCCAGCATCCGCGGTATTTTGCCTTTGTGAAAAGTGGAATAATTTTGTATTTTCATTAAAAAGCCTTTGCCGATATTTACAGTGATAACTGCCCATTTAAACTTGTTTCCCTGCCACGAGAAGCACTGCAAAGCCGGCAGGAATATACCGCGAGACATGGGATGTGGGTGTCGCTGGCGAGGCAGACATTTCTTGCCCCTTGTCTCATTGCCCTTGAATTGAATGGCTTGCAAGGTCATTTCAGAGGGCAGCTCAGAGTCAACCACATTGCTGTGTATCTGCAGTCACGTGTAGACCATATCAAGTATGGCTGCCCTTCCCCAAAAGGCATTAATCAATTTTTTTACAATTATTGATGAGTTTTATAGCCACTATTGCTGATTTATTAATTGAATTTAAATCCCACCAGCTGCTGTGGTGGGATTTGAACTCCTGTCCCCAGATCATTAACCAATGCCTATCCAGTGACATTGACAGGACAAAAACAATTTAGAACATAAATATGCATCAAAGGACTTAGAATGGTAATTGAAGTTCCTGAATTTTGATTTGATTTGATTTATTATTGTCACATGTATTGGGATACAGTGAAAAGTATTGTTTCTTGCGCGCTATACAGACAAAGCATACCGTTCATAGAGTACATAGGGGAGAAGGAAAGGAGAGGGATTAGAATACAGTGCTACAGTTACAGATAGGATGTAGAGAAAGATCAACTTAACATAAAGTAGGTCCATTCAAAAGTCTGATGGCAGCAGGGAAAAAGCTGTTCTTGAGTCGGTCGGTACCTGATCTCAGACTTTTGTATCTTTTTCCCGACGGAAGATGGTGGAAGAATGATATCCGAGGTGCGTGGGGGTCCTTGATTATGTTGGCTGCTTTCCCAAGGCAGGAAGTGTAGACAGAGTCGATGAATGGGAGGCTGCTTTGCGTAATGGACTGGGCTACATTCACAACCCTTTGTAGTTTCTTGCGGTCTTGGTCAGAGCAGAAGCTTTCTATGGTGCATCAGTACAAGCTGGTGAGAGGCGTAGTGGACAGGCTGAATTTCTTTAGCCTCTGAGAAGGTAGAGGTCATTAGTGGGCTTTCTTAACTAAATGACTGCATGCCTTAATAAATGTTTCCTCTATCTCTTCTAATCATGCTTTACACAAGGACAATACTTGAGGCCAAATTTAATGGAGGCATCAGTGATCTTGCTCACTGGCTAGTTGCCAATGAGAGCCCCTTGCTGCCCCCTTTTGGGAAGGCCTGCCAAGTTAAGTGCCAATCAGGCTCTTAACTGGGCAGCAGTGAGCCTCCCACAGGATCGAGGAGAGTGGGGTGGAAATCCTGCCCCATGAAAGCTGCCAGCCAATCAAAGGTAGGCAAGTATGCATTGCTCACCAAGGAAAAGGTTGGTTTCTGCGGTTAATGCACCTATCCAAGGCCCAAGATCACCAAAGGATCCATGTGGGTGATGGTGAGGTGGGGTTTTGTGTGCTGTTGGTCATGGTGGATGGGCGTCAGCAACAAGGGCAGGGAGGTGGTTCCCAGTGGGCCAATCCATCCCCATGCCAGGTTTCTCGATCAGGCACAATGCTGTTGAATGAAGGCATCACCCCACCCCCCCTCCCCATCCCACAACCTTCACCACCACCCCAGGAGCCCAGAAGCAAACAAAACAAGGTTTACATCAGTCCCAGCAAGCCTGGCCCACTCCCCTTCATCGGGGGCCTCTTTTCTGATTGCTGCTCTGGGCCTCCTGGTTGTCTGGCAGCTCTTGGAGACAGGCTCTTCACCTGCTAAGGCCCAGGAGGAAGATAGCAACACTGTGGTAACAGCACTGGATGAGTAATTCAGAGGCCCAGGCTAATGTTCTGGGAAAATGGGTTAAAATCCTACAAAGGCAATTGGTGGAATTTGAATTGTATTAATTCTGGAATTGAGAGCTAGTCAGTAATGGTGACCATGAAACTATCATTGTTGTAAAAACCCATCTGCTTCACTATTATCCCCTAGGGGGGGGAAAGTATATGCTCTTCTTACCTGGTCTGACCTGCATGTGACCCCAAACCCACCACAATGTGGTTGACTCAGAATTGCCCTCTGAGAGGACGTTGTAAGCCATTGGGTTCAAGAGCCACAAATGCTGGTTGCTCTTGGGGTGCGATGCCTCATCTTGTCAGCTTGGATCTTGTTTGTCTCTCTCAAGGGAACCTTGAATTGGATTTTGGGTTTGGTTTTTGGAGCAAGCAAGGAATGGGTCCGGGTTTGCCTGGCCCACTCTGAGCATTGGCTTTGTAACTTTAAGGATGGAGTAAAAAATTAGAAAAAACAAATGCTGGTCTTGCCAATGATGCCCACAAAGAATAAAGGGGGAAAAATAATTCTAATAGCGGACAACAGACTGCCTGAATGACCATGACAGTTAGCACTGACTTTCTGTTGGATACAGTAAGAAGTCTCACAACACCAGGTTAAAGTCCAACAGGTTTATTTGGTAGCAAAAGCCACTAGCTTTCGGAGCGCTTGCTGCTCCTTCGTCAGGTGAGTGGGAGTTCTGTTCACAAACAGGGCATATAAAGACACAAACTCAATTTACAAAATAATGGTTGGAATGCGAGTCTTTACAGGTAATCAAGTCTCAAAGGTACAGACAATGTGAGTGGAGAGAGCGTTAAGCACAAGTTAAAGAGATGTGTATTGTCCCCAGACAGGACAGTTAGAGAGATTTTGCAAGCCCAGGCAAGTCGTGGGGGTTACAGATAGTGTGACATGAACCCAAGATCCCGGTTGAGGCCGTCCTCATGTGTGTGGAACTTGGCTATCAGTCTCTGCTCAGCAACTCTGCGTTGTCGTGTGTCTTGAGGGCCGCCTTGGAGAACGCTTACCCGAACGCTTATCTTTCTGTTGGATAGACAGGGACAACTCCACAACCTTTACATTCAACCCCCTGTGTGTTATCCCTCATTGAAATTGAATCATTTGCATGTGATCATATCAAGGTGGTGATCTAGAATGGAAACTCTGTCAAGGTTACTCACTCTCAGTCAGCCTTTATTTACTTAAAACATGTATTTATTTTACGTACTTCAGTCAATTAAGTGTAACAGCACAATTCTCTCTCAATGTTGTTTAATTTCTTTTCCTTTTCTTTCCAGTTCTCCTTACAGAGTGGTCCCTCTCAGTGCTAGACAGCAAAAAGGTATCAACCCCTTACACATCATGGATGCATCTATTGAAATTGAGATGTGTGTATTTATTTATTAGTATCACAAGTAGGCTTACATTAACACTGCAATGAAGTTATTGTGAAAATCCCCGAGTCGCCACACTCTTCACCTGTTCGGGTAACACTGAGGGAGAATTTAGCATGGCCAATGCACCCAACCAACACGTCTTTCGGACTGTGGGAGGAAACCGGAGCACCCGGAGGAAACCTACACAGACATGGGGAGAATGTGCAGACTCCACACAGACAGTGACCCAAGCGGGGAATCGAACTCGAGTCCCTGGCACTGTGAAGCAGCAGTGCTAACCACTGTGTTACCATGTCGCCTCAAAACCTGCTGGGAATTGGTGCCAAATCTTGCATGTGGTTTATATTTGGCTGAGTTTTACGGGGCTCTGTGGATGTTGCATCCCCTATCAACCCCTCCCTCCCATCTCTAGCTAAAATATGGGGACGAGGAGCCTGCCCATCGTAAATTAATGCTTGGAGCAGTGTTACTCATTTTAAGCAAGACTTGCGTCCTTCTCTCAGTTGGATGTCCCGCCAAGCTGGCAACCCTTTATTCTCAGAAGTGCCATCTCTGAGACGTGGCCACTGCAGGGACTATAGGCAGTCTCGCCACGCTGAGGAGCACAGATAAGTCTGGTGTCAGGGGCCTTGGCGACAGAGGTAAGAGGACTGGGGAACCAGGTTCAAGGGGCCAGGAGGGAGGATTAAAAAAGAGGGGGGTTGACCTTTGGAGCGATGTTTCCAATGGAATCAGAGGATCTACAAAAGAGGCTCCTGCCACCTCCCCATCGCACCTTGTCTGACGTTAACCCACACAGTTCAAGTTGATGGGCTTCCCACAAGTTATCCCCTCCCCCACTCACCCCCACAACATTGGTAAAATATCAGTGGGGCGGGATGAGAGTGTCCAATTTGCCACTTAAGACCCATGGGTGGGCTGGCTGCCCAACTCCTCCCCTGCAAAAATTTCAGACATGTTGGAGGGTGTTGGGAAGGCCACCCATTGGATTCTACATGTCCTCCACTTCTAAATCCATGGCAGCAGAGCGTAAAATCCAGCTCTGTATTTCACATTGGATTGTTTCCTGGAATGAGAGGCTTGTCCTATGACTGAACCGATCTTTGGTGAAATTTATCAGAATTCGAGATGATCTCAATGAAATTTATAAAATTATTAGAGGGCTCGATAGGGCAGCCACTGAGCGCCACCTCGGTGTGGTAAGACTGCCTACAGTCCCTTGGCTGGAGAGTCTGGAACTGGGGGATAATGGCGTCAGGATAAGGGGTCATCATATAGGCTTAACGTGAGAAGAAGTTTCTTCACTGAGAGGGCGGTGAGTTGTGGAAGTTCAGGCATTGGAAAGACTTCGATCAATAGGTTTTTGGACACTAAAGAAATTAAGGGATATAAGAATGGGTGGATTTGAGGCAGAGGGTCAGTTCTGATCTTATTCAATGATAGGGCAGGCTTGAGGGGGTGTTTGGGTTACGTCTGCTGGACAGTAAATGCAAACATTCTGCTAGTAAATTCTCCAGAGATCTTTCCAATCAGAATATTGGCCTCCAGCAGACCAATAGATTACTAGGGATGACCGTTCCAGGCTTAAATTCCCCTCTGTACCATTTGTGGCATTCAGTGAGCATTGGAATGTGAGATGGAATAGCTAAACTACTAAAGGTTATTGTGTAGTATTCAATACTTTTTGATTTGATGTATTATTGTCACATGTATTAGTATACAGTGAAAAGTATTGTTTCTTGCACGCTATACAGACAGAGCATACCGTTCATATAGCAGGAAAAGAGAGGGTGCAGAATGTAGTGTTACAGTCATAGCTAGGGTGTAGAGAAAGATCAACTTAATGCGAGGTAGGTCCATTCAAACGTCTGATGGCAGCAGGGAAGAAGATATTCTTGAAACGGTTGGTACATGACCTCAGACATTTGTATCTTTTTTCAGGACGGAAGAAGGTGGAAGAGAGAATGTCCGGGGTGCGTGGGGTCCTTAATTATACTGGCTGCTTTTCCGAGGCAGCAGGAAGTGTAGACAGAGTCAATGGATGGGAGGCTGGTTTGCGTGATAGATTGGGCTACATTCACGATCTTTTGTAGTTTTACTTAGGTTAGTAAAGGCAGCAAGGACAGGCGGAGAAAGCAAAGTCTGGGATGTACAAAATCCCAACTTTAGACCGCTAGATTATAATGTGGTAAAATCATAAAGAGTCACTATCTTGAGAGGCGGGATAGTAGGTGCCTCTTAGACTAGGAAAACTATACTTCCTATAGAATAGAGACATGCTTCACGGTTTTCGGATTGACACTAAAGCAAACTGGATTCCTGATGGGCATGGTACATCAATAATTGGATAATGGGCTTTTACTTGTAAGTCAGTGATTGCTCAATGGCTGTGATGGTTTTTGATCCACAGCAAGGATTTTAAACAAAAGATATGATTGTGTGTCTGAGATTCTGCAGTTGCTTTGCCTCAGGTATCTCCTGGGTGGTGCTCAAGGAGTTAACTCCAGCTCATACTGTCTTTGGGTGAGATTGTCCACCATCACCCTCCTCCTCCTTCCACCCCAGCACCTGTGGGCCAGGTTCTGATTCATTGCATTGTTTTTCGAATCTCAGTCACTTCATTGTGAAACAAATTGAGGAGTCCCACGAAAGTGGGTATAAATTAGTCTTGTGGATTCTAATGTCTGACATCAATCATCTTTCCCCCTCCAGAGGAAGACGACTTGTTGCAGAATGTTCTGACCCAAGTTGCCGACCAGTTTTCAAGGTAATCTGGCATTAGTCCGCAACTATTTTCTTTCTCCTTATGCTGCTGAGCGTAGTTATTTATTCTGGGATGGAGTTCCATTGGGACCAGAAGCCCCATGATCCTTCACTCAAAATGGCCGTCCATCATATGCGAGCTAGGACAGGTGAATGTTGGAAACTTCGTCAAGCATGAGGGATATCACGGTCGTGCCTGATTCATCCCCATGTTCACAACCGTGCACTTCTGGCTGGGATCAGTGGATAACAATCATCAATGGAGACTCTGTATGAGTCCCCCCCCCCCCCCCCCCCCCCCACACACACACACAATGCCCGCACCATTTTGTTCACGGAACACTGAGTATCATGTTCATGTTGCTTCCCATTGTCTTCACCCCTCTCTTTCTTTAAACCTCCTGGACCCTTTAGCATCTCACAACTAAGCCTTGTGGTCAATCATGAGATGGTCTAGAACACAAGAAGGGACCCAAGATAGCAAAGGAATCTACATTCCTCCACTCCATTGCAAGATGTGTTGGAGCATTCATGTTCCCATTACCAAGGCAAATACAAATATTCCAAATACAAAGGTGATCAGATTTGGTGAATTTGTCGTAACAGTTGATTCTCTTGCAGAATTTTCAAAGTCAGTGAACTTAAAACGGAAATCTCAAGCAGGTTGGCAGCATTGGAGAAGAGAGTTGAATGTAAGTTGACATTTGGAACTTTCCTATTACAGACGCTATTGGTGCTAATAATGGCAAAAGTCCCGCAAAGGATTGGATATGTCTACTTCCAGATCAAAGCTTTTCACACCATACTTGCAGCAAGAACACCGGGGATTAAGTGTAAATGGGGATTATCCATTTTTTTTAAAACAATAAACTTACTTTGGGCCAAAGAGACCATTTCAAAATTGGGCATTTAAGATCAAGCTTGAAGCGTGAGGAGTAACCAACAAAATGAAGCCACCCAATAGTGAGCTGCCATTTTTGTCCAGGATTCATCTGAAGCGCCCAATGAGTGCGTGGAGAATTGCTCAGGTGCTTTGTTCTTTTAACCCCAAATAAAATTGAGTTTAACAAGCTTCACATGCAACCGTTGTGTGTTTAAAAGCAAAATATTGTGGATTCTGGAATTTAAAACAAAAACAGAAAATGCTGGAAAATCTCGGCAGGTCTGACAGCATCTGTGGAGAGAGGATAGAGCCAACGTTTCCAGTCTGGGTGATCTTCATAAGAGCATAGTTCCGATATTTCAATTATATGTTTGCTATATTTGAATCTGCAGCTGCCTATAAGAGTGTACACAACTTAATGGGCTCCATCCTGCACTCGGAGTTACTTTTGACATAGAGCAGACAAATCAGCTCCCTTTCCTCTCTGTGCTAATTGAGAAATCTGTCCAACGCAAGCCTACTTTCACCGGTCAATATATTCCCACAATTTCAATTGAGGTATTATTTTTTCTTATTCTTTCAAAGGATTTGAGCGTTGCTGGCTCGGCTGACGTTTATTACCTTTGAACTAAGTGCTGAGGGGGTCATTTCAGAGGACATTTAAAATTCAATCACATTGCTGTGTGGTCTAGAGTCATATGTAAGCCAAATCCCATAAAAGTGGCAGATTTCCTTCCCTAAAGGACATTAGTGAACCAGGTGGACTTTTTACGACAATCGACAATGGTTTCATGGGCATCATTAGACTGTCAATTCTGGATTTTTATTGAATTCAAATTTCACCATCTGCCATGGTGGGATTTGAACTTGGGTCCCCAGAGCATTGCCCTGGGTCTCTGGATTACTAGTATAGTGATAATGCCACTATGTACTGCCTCCCCTAGTGGTACAGTGGAGCCCTGTTTTAACGCAATGGTTGTGGTCCATAAAATGTGATCGCGAATGTTATCGGGGTCGCGCTAAATCGGGGTCGCGCTAATTCACTAAATCGGAAATAGTTTTAAAAAGGGTCCGTCGCGCGATCGCGTAATATCCGATTTCACGCTAAATCGGGGCGCGTAAAATCGGGGCTCCACTGTATTTTCCCCCAAACAAGGTGCTGCCTATCTCATGAATGAGTGCTTTGGTATATGAATTTCAGTGTCGGTGTGATGCCAGGTATGTAGGCCGTACATCCCGATGACTGGTGGATCATATCATGATGTGGAGACTTGTGTGGCTTTTGCTACCAAATAAACCTGTTGGACTTTAACCTGGTGTTGTTAAACTTCTTACTGGATCATATCAAACAGCATGTCCCTTCACAACAGGCAAAGTACTAATTTTACTCAACAAGCCATACTTACCACCAGTTAACGTGGAAAATGCCCGCTTGCAAATTAGCTTTTGAATTTCTTGGGCATCTTTTCCATGAGACTTTTAGGATCTTGAGGGAGAACACTTGGGTGGGATGGTGCCCTTTCCAGTCCAAAACAGTCCACATTTTCAAATCCACCTGTACTCAAGTGAAATATGAGATTCGATAACAGAAAAATATAGATTGGGAATTTGAACATGTCATTGAAAAAGAGATGGTGTACGTTTAGATTACTCCAATGAATCGCTCCCACAGAGAAATCAGGCACCAGACCAACAATTAATTTTCTCCATCAGGGACCATCTGAGACAGATTAGCAGATTATAGATAGGTTTATTAGGCAATAGACAGTGGAGAGGGGAAAATTTAGCAAATAAAATTGAACCCAATTTTGTCACTGGACAGCAATAAGAATTGAAGTAAAACATGGTGCAGTTCAGATCCGCTGGCCTCTGTCCATGGCTATAATATGAGTTTAGAATCTTTTTGGCGCACCTTTGATTTCTTACCATTGTTTGTCCTTTGTTTCCAGTGGAAGGTTTAAAGGTGGTGGAAATAGAGAAGTGTAAGAATGACCTGAAGACTCTTAAAGACGAATTATCTTTGGGAAGCAGGTGAGAGATCTGAGTAACCGATGGGTATTGTTACTCATCCTGCATGATGATTCATTATGATAAAATGGGCAATGCCAGTAGCACCACCAAATGCAGCTACCCTCCTTGTTTCTCACCCATGCCCAGTGAGGCAGATGAAGCACATTTTATTTATTTTTCATTTTATTTTATTCTAGTTTATTTATTAGTGTCACAAGTAGGCTTACATTAACACTGCAATGAAGTTATTGTGAAAATCCCCAAGTCGTCACACTCCGGTGCCTGTTCGAGTACACTGAGGGAGAATTTAATGCGGCCAGTACATTGTTCATGCTTTGTGTCTGTTTCCATGGCAATTTTTTCCCCTGGAACAGGTGGCTAGCCTGTCACCAGAGGCTGTGACTTCCGAGGCACCACTCCGCATCGAGCATGGCTGAACTGTGATGGGTGTATTAACCAGGGTGGCATGGTGGCACAGTGGTTAGCACTGCTGCCTTACAGCACCAGGGACCTGGGTTCAATTCCCAGCTTGGGTCACTGTCTGTGTGGAGTTCGCATGTTCTCTCCGTGTCTGCGTGGGTTTCCTCCGGGTGCTCCGGTTTCCTCCCACAGTCCAAAGATGTGCGGGTTAGGTTGATTGGCCATGCTAAATTGCTCCTTAGTGTTGGGGGGACTGGCTAGGGTAAATCCCTAGGGTGCAGACTCGATGGGCCAAATGGCCTCCTTCGGCACTATATGATTCTATGATAAAACTTCCAGACCGAATGCACCAATGGACGGGAAATTAAATCCAATTCGGAGAAATTCCCTTCAAATAGTGCCGTGGGATTTTTAATATCCATCACTGAGAGTAGACAAGGCCTTGATTTAATGTGTCATCTGAAAAATGATACCCTCCTTAGCAAAGATGCAGCACTCCCTCAGTGCTATGCTGCAGTATCAGTCTATGTTACCTGCTCAAGTCTGAAGTGAAATTTGAACCAATGACCTCTAACCCAGAAGCAAGAATATAGATACTGAGCCAGAGTTGAACACCTGGCTAAGAGAGAACTTGAGTTTTTTATTCGTTCAGGGCATGTGAATGTCACTGGCATTTATTGCCCATCCCGGGTTCGATTTCCGGCTTGGGTCACTGTCTGTGCAGAGTCTGTACGTTCTCCCCGTGTCTGCGTGGGTTTCCTCCGGGTGCTCCGGCTTCCTCCCACAGTCTGAATCCTCCCTCTGTGTACCCAAACAGGTGCTGGAGTGTGGCGACTAGGGGATTTTCTCAATAACTTCATTGCAATGTGAATGTACGCCTACTTGTGACACTAATAAATAAACTTAAACTTTAAAAACTAAATGCCCTCCATTTCAGAAGGCATTTCAGAGCCAACCACATTGCTGTGGGTCTGGTGTCACATGTAGGCCAGACCAAGTAAGGATGGCAGATTTTCTTCCCTAAGGAATATTAGTGAACCAGATGGGTTTTTTCGACAATTAACAATGGGTTCATGGTCATCAGTGGACTTTTAATTCCAGATTTTTATTGCTCCTAATTTTAATGACTTTTATTTCCACCAGATCAAACACATCTTGCAAACACACTATTGTGGAGGAACCTATAAAGCTGACCCTGCAACGCGATGTTCCAAAATATCCCAAGGTAACTACCCAACTAAAGTAAATCTTATAGGATATGAGAGTGAATGCTCAAATGCTCATTTGATAACTATAATTGCTGTCCTTGGCTGGTTGGAATGAGTGGAGGAAAACAGAGAGCCAGGGGAGGGGAGATCAAATAGTCATACAAGGAAGAAGATGACTTTTATGGTGTCGGGACAATGAACGAGAGACTGAAAAGGTTTGTTTCGTGTGGAAGGTAGGCAGAGTGCAAGTCAGGGTGTTGTGTGGAGATGTGAAAATCATGCTCAAATTTGGGCAGCTTGATGTGGGGGTAGGGCCTGGGTGGGATTGTGGTCAGTGCAGACTCAATGGGCCGAATGGCCTCCTTCTGCACTGTAGGGTTTCTATGATTTTTATGATTTCTATCATTGGGCTCAAACTACTCAGAAATCCCAATATCCTCCCACTTACTGAAGTCCAAAATGATATAGGCACAGGTTGGCAGTAGTTGAGGCTTGGATATCTGCCAATACTGCTGCAGATTACCCAGCTAAAAATCCCACAAATTACAAGAACTCATATCTGAAACCCATTGAGGAATTGTCATACAGAATCACATGGAGTTTGAGTGGGAAGACTCCCAATGTCCAGTGATAAGTCTACACCTCGTGATTTGAGGGGGGATTTGATTGAGGTATATAAAATACTCAACGGGATTGTAAAGTAAATGTTAACCAAATGTTCCCCCTTCTAGAACAGTCTAGGACAAGCGGTCATAGTTGTAGAGTGAGAGGGGGGAGGTTCAAGACAGAGATAAGGAGGAGCTACTTCTCACAGAGGGTTGTGAATCTATGGAACTCACTGCCCCAGAGTGCAGTGGATGCAGAATCGATCAGTGGATTCAAGAAAGAGGTAGATAAATATTTGATCAAAAGTGGGACAAAAGGCAAGGAGGTGGAGTTAGGGTGAGATAGAGATCAGCCATGATCATATAGAATGGCGGAGCAGGCTTGAAGGGCTGAATTGCCTACTCTCACTCCTATGTTCCTATGATGGACATGGCTTGCTGTGGACCAAGATTTCTCCATTCTTCTGAGCTGTCACCAATTTTTAACATTGCACATGTTTTCATTTGATATAATCCTTAACTTCATTAGTTAGACATGGATGATGCATCTTACCGGGAGAGTCATTCTTCCTCGATGGAATATATCTTTGCTGAGAGTAATTTGAAATATCTCGTTAAATGTCTGTCGATGCTTTGCCACCATCTTACCTTGTTCCTCATTTTTGGTTTAATTTTTAAAAACCGCCTGTTAAAAATGTATTACTGAGCAAAATAATGAAGGAACAAATTCTAATTGATGCAAACAGAACTCAATTAAAAGTAGAATTGTACCACTGCACATTTTACATTTGGTTTAGATTAAGTGGGTGTTTATTTACAGATCTGAAGAATTTTTACTGAGATATTTGTCATGTTGAGGCAATACAGAACATCAAACACTGATAGTGTCATTTTGAATTTAAAAGCGGATTTTAATTGGAATCTGTATTCATGTTTACTGCATTGTCCAATGTGATTAATGCAACTCCAGAATATGTATTAAAGGTCAATGTCCCCTCCCACCGCTATTCTGTGTTAGCTCACCACTTTGAAATGGGAAGAGGTCTAAACAAAACAGTTGGTTTGGATAGATCTCAATCCCACCTTTATATCTTCTCACCAAATGTTTAATTATTAATTATAAGGGCGGCACGGTGGCACAGTGGTTAGCAGTGCTGGCTCACGGCGCCAGGGACCCAGGTTCAATTCTGGCCTTGGGTGACTGTGTGGAGTTTGCATGTTCTCTCCGTGTCTGCGTTGAGCTAAGGACTTGGCTGAAATCTTCATAGATTGTACCCATTTTGTCAATAAAACTGAGAGAAAACGTCCATAACCAATTATTCCGATAGCGGCTCATCTGGCATCAGTTTTGTCCAATATTCATTGTATTAGTATACAGTGAAAATTATTGTTTCTTGCGTGAGATACAGACTAGTGTATCGTGCTCTGGTTTCCTCCCACACCCCAAAGACGTACAGGTTAGGTGGATTGACCATTTCCCAATTTAAGCTACCAACCTTGGTGGAAAAAAGTCTGACCCAATGTTTCAGACCTGAGATCTATCTTCAGCTCATTTTAAACTTTCCTAATAAGCTGGAATTACTTTCACTGTTTACTTCTGCATCTCCGCAAAAGTACTTCCTCTCTGTCAGTTGGCCAGGATTGGGCACAGTGCACCCGAGGGAAATCTGACTTGTACCACACCAGTACAGCTTTAATTGATCTGTACTTTGTCTTGAGTGCAATTTGCCTACATAATTCAAAGACATTTATTTTAAATCATTTGATTTAATTTTTACATTTATTTCTACTTCGTTCTTCTGCTTAATTGTCATTATTGGATAATATAGGTCCAAAAATTACTGAAGTATCGGGAAAAAACTGGCCCAACCTAATACCTTACCTGTCCCCTGTCTTTTATTGTTGAGCTAAGGACTTGGCTGAAATCTTCATAGATTGTACACATTTTGTCAAAAAACTGAGAGAAAACGTCCATAACCAATTATTCCGATAGCGGCTTCATCTGGCATCAGTGTTGTCGAGTGTTCACTCTCTAATTCAGGGCTTTTTGATTTGATTTATTATTGTCACATGTATTAGTATACAGTGAAAAGTTTTGTTTCTTTGCGATCTACAAAGTATATTGTTCATAGAGAAGGAAAGGAGAGAGTGCAGAATGTAGTGTTACAGTCATTGCTAGGGTGTAGGGAAAGATCAACTTAATGCAAGGTAGGTCCATTCAAAAATTTGGCAGCAGGGTAAAAGCTGTTCTTGAGTCATAGAATCCCTACAGTGCAGAAGGAAGCCATTTGGCCTGTAGAGTCTGCACTGACCACAATCCCACCCAGGCCCTATTCCCATAACTCCACATAACCCCTGCCAATCCCCTGACACTAGGGTCAATTTAGCATGGCCAATCAACCAAACTCACACATCTTTGGATCATGGGAGGAAACCGGAGCACCTGGACGAAACCCACACAGACACGGGGAGAATGTGCAAACTCCACACAGAGAGTGACCCAAGGCTGGGATTGAGCCCGGATCCCTAGCGCTGTGAGGCAGCAGTCCTAACCACTGTGCCACCATGCCATCCCGGTTGGTATATGACCTCAGACTTTTGTATCTTTTTCCCGACGGAAGAAGGTGGAAGAGAGTATGTCCAGGGTGCGTGAGGTCCTTGACTATGCTGGCTGCTTTGCTGAGGCAACAGGAAGTCTAAACGGAGTAAATGGATGGGAGGCTGGTTTGCGTGATGGACCGGGCTTCGTTCGCGACCCGTTGTAGTTTCTTATGGTCCAGAGCAGGAGCCATACCAAGCCGTGATACATCCAAGCAGGATGCTTTCTATGTGCATCTGTAAAAGTTGGGGAGAGTCGTAGTACATATGCCAAATTTTCTTAGCCTCCTTGGAAAGTAAGGTGTTGGTGGACTTTTTTAACTATAGCATCGATGTGGAGGGACCAGGACAAGTTGTTGATGATCTGGACACCTAGAAACTTGAACCTCTTGACCATTTCTGCTTCATCCCCATTGATGTAGACAAGGGCATGTCCTCCATTACGCTCCCTGAAGGAATTGGTTGATAAAGCCAATTTAATTGTGTAATATTTTTCCCCATTGATATAAACTAACTTGCGCCTGCGCATGTGGTTAAGGTGATAGGTTTGGAATCCACTGTTTCCCTGTGCAGGTTCAAATCCTACTGACTGCATGTCTCATTGTTCCTGGTTTAAGAATGATGTACAAAATTAATTATCAATTAAATAGACTGAAACTTAAAAAAGAGTATAGGAGAGACTGAAACAGTGGTCGTTGGACTTTATGTGTCTCTATGAACAAACTTAAATTAACTTGCATAAACATGGGATTTTCTTGGCCTGCATGGCTCTCTGTATAAATTCCCACGAGACATGTGGGAAACTAAAGTCTGACGTGTAAAATATAATTTTCTGTTTTCTGTCTATGGGCGGCACAGTAGCTCAGTGCTTAACACTGCTGGCTCACGGCACCAGGGACCCAGGTTCAATTCCGGCCTTGGGTGACTGTGTGGAGTTTGCACATTCTCCCTGTGTTTGTGTGGGTTTCCTCCGGGTGCTCCAGTTTCCTCCCACAATCCAAAGATGTGCGGGTTAGGTTGACTGGCCATGCTAAATTGCCCCTTAATGTCCCAAGATGTGCAGGTTAGTTGATTGGCCATGCTAAATTACCCCTTAGTGTCAGGGGGACTAGCTAGGATAAATACGTAGGGTTACAGGGATAGGGCCTGGTGGGATTGTTGTTGGTGCAGACTCCGTGGGTCAGGCGCCCTCTTTGTGCACTGTAGGGATTCTGCATATCTGTGACGCTCATAAAGTGGAGGCATTAGTTACTGAGACTACAATGAATTTTCATCAACAGCAACACTGAGAACTCCTTTTATTTTGGCTCAGCGTATATGGGACACGAATATGTTTGTGTGAGAGAGTTGCCTGGATCTTGACAGGCGAGTTATGGAGCTGGAGTTTCACTCCAGGAAGCTGGCAGTGCCTCCACAGTGTACATGTATTTTCACACCAGGGTTCCTGCCCCGAGTTGAGCCTGATTGACAGGCTTAGTTTCCAGCCTGGCTTGGAACAGACCTCAGCTGCGACCCAGAGGGGGAGCCTGCAGCTGCTACTGAAAGCGTGGAGCGTTGTGGGGAGTGTGGGGAAGGGATGGTTCTGATCCCTGACCACAGGGATAGTCCAATTCCTAGCCCCAGGGAGGTGAAGGTTCGATCCCAGGGAATGGACTAAGCTTCAGGATGAAAGGAAGAAGTCCTCTCCTCCTGGCCCACATGAACTTCTATAAAGGTATTTATTCCATCTCTTAAATTGTGCTCCGAAGGAAAGGATGGGTGAGAGAGAAGTACAAAGGAGGAATTGATCAAATTGAAATGTAGTGGATAACTATGAACTTCTTTTTAACCTTGCAAGACTCGCAGAGCTCTTAAACTGCAGCGTTATTTATCAGCATTCAGCACCTGAACTTGACAGAACGTTCAACAAATACACAGTAAAATCCACCGTTGAGTACAGTAACCCTTTGTGTGCTGGTCTATGGGAGAACAATTAGTGCCAAGCGGTTGAAAGCTTCAAACTGAAAGAACACTGACTCGAGAGGAATTAAACCAGGAGTTCTTGTGTTTTCCTCCTCTTTTGTGCCCAAATTATGTTTGGGTCTTCATTCCTTTGGCGCCAGCAATCAGTACAAAGTAACACTCTCCACCAGGAGCCTAGACATTGATTTTCATGTCATTTGACTGTGGAGGGCTTCGCAACTCTCCAGATACATCCAGCAGGAATTTATTATTTTATTCTTTGGATGTGGGGGTCACTAACAAGGTCAAAGTTTATTGCCCACCCCTAATTGCCCTTGAGAAGGTGCTGGCCAGTGGCCTTGTTGAACTGCTGCAGTCCATCTGTAGGTACAGCCACAGCGCTGTCAGGAATAGAGTTCAAATATTTTGACCCAGCAACAGTGAAGGGACAATGATATGTTTCCAAGTCTGGATGGTGAGTGGCTTGGAGGGGGGATTTCCAGGTGGTGGTGTTCGAATGTATCTGCTGCCTTTGTCCTTCTTGGTGGTAGAGATCAATAGTTTGGAAGATACTGTCTGTGGAGCTTTGGTGAGTTGCTGCAGTGCTTGTAGATGGTACACACGGCTGCCACTGTGCATCAGTGGTGGAGGGCATGAATGCTAAAGTTGAACGGGATGATGTTGAACTTCTTGAGTGTTGTTGGAGTTGCAATCATCCAGGCTAGTGGAGAGTATCCCAGCAAACTCCGGACTTGTCTTATGGATGGCAGACAATCTTTGGGAAATCAGGAGGTGTGTTCTTCACCACAGGATTCCTAGCCTTGGACTTTCTCATAGAATCCCTACAGTGCAGAAGGAGACCAATCGGCCCATCGAGTCTGCACTGACCCTCTGACAGAGTGTCTTACCCAGGTCCTCTTCCTCCACCCTATCCTCATAACCCCGTGCATTTATGCCACTAATCCATTTAACCTACAAATCTTCGGACACTAAGAGGCAACCTAGCATGACCAATCCACCTAACCTGCACATCTTTAGACTGTGGGAGGAAACCAGAGCACCCGAAGGAAACCCACGCAGACACAGGGAGAACTGGCAAACTCACCCAAGGCTGGAATCAAACCTGGGTCCCTGGCACTGTGAGGCAGCAGCGCCAACCACTGTGCCGCCCCAAATCTAGGTCCTCTGGTAACTGTTCCTTCTACTAAAGGAAACATTTTTTCCTTATCTGGTCTATCTGAACCTTTCATAATTTTGAACAGCTTTTTCAAATCTCCCCATAAACCTCTCTGTTCTAAGGAAAACAACCACAGCATCTCCAGTCTTTTAAGCTAATTGATGGGATTTGGGCACCACCGGCTAGACCTGCATTAATTGAGAAGGTGGTGGTGAGCTGCCTTCTTGAACCACAGCAGTCCATGTATCATAGGAATACCCACAATGCTGTTAGGGAGGGTGTTCCAAGATTTTGACTCAGCACAAAGGAATGGCAATACAGTTCCAAATCAGGATGGTGAGTGGCTCGGAGGGGGGGACTTCCAGGTTGTGGTGTTCCCATGCATCTGCTGCCCTTGTCCTTCTAGGTGGTAGAAGTTGTGGGTTTGGAAGGTGTTGTTGAAGGAGTGTTGGTGAACTTCTGCGATGCTTCTTGTAGATGATTCACACGGTGCATTGGTGGTGGAGGGAGTGAATATTGAAGATTGTGATGGGTTGCCAGACAAACGGGGTTGCTTGAGTGTTGTTGGAACTGCACTCACCCAGGCAATTGGAGAGTCTCCCTTCACACTCCTTTCTTTAATTAAGGAAGTGTCTCCACATAACTGAAGTTCCTCATCCCTGGTGTCATTCTAGTAAATCTCCTCAACACCCATTCTAAGGCCTTAACATCCTTCCTCAAGTATGGTGCCCCAAATTGCTCTCATTACTCCAACCGATGTTTAACATCACTTCCTTGCTTTTGCACTCCATGCCTCTCTGAATAAAGCCATAATAGTGACCATGTGCTATTTTAACAGCCACCTCAGTTCATCCTGCACCTTCCAATATTTGTAGATATTTTCCCCTAGGTCTCTTGGTTCCTGCAACCCTTCTAAAATTGAGTCTATGCTACCCCTCCGCATTCTTCTTGCCAAAATTCCGACAACTGGTGGGGTGGCACAGTGGTTAGCACGGCTGCCTCACAGCGCCAGGAGCCCAGGTTAAATTTCAGCCTCAGGTGACTGTGTGGAGTTTGCACATTCTCCCCGTGTCTGCGTGGGTTTCCTCCGGGTGCTCCGGTTTCCTCCCACAGTCCAAAGATGAGCTGGTTAGGTGGATTGACCATGCTAAATTGCTCCTTAGTGTCAGGGGGACTGAGCTAGGGTAAATGCATTGGGTTATGGGGATAGGGTCTGGGTGGGATTATGGTCGGTGCAGACTCAATGGGCCGAATGGCCTCCTTCTGCACTCTAGGGACTCTACATTTAAATTTAAGCTGTCAGGTTTTTACTCATTTCACCAGTCTGTCTGTGTCCTCCTAAAGTCTTTGATTATCCTTCTTTATTATTCATTCGGTTCTGAGTGGGGGGGGCGGTGGGGGGGGGGGGGGGGTGGGGGGCGGGGGGGGGCGGTGTGGGGGGGGGGGGCGGTGTGGGGGGGGGGGCCGGTGGGGGGGGGGGGGGCGGTGGGGGGGGGGGCGGTGGGGGGGGGGGCGGTGGGGGGGGGGCGGGGGGGGGCGGGGGGGGGCGGGGGGGGCGGTGGGGGGGGGGGTGGTGGTGGGGGGGGGGGTGGTGGGGGGGGGTGGTGGGGGGGGGGGTGGTGGGGGGGGGGGTGGTGGGGGGGGGGGTGGTGGGGGGGGGGGTGGTGGGGGGGGGGTGGTGGGGGGGGCGGGGGGGGGGGTGGCGGGGGGAGGGGGAGCGGCGGGGGGGGTGGCCGGGGGGGGGGGGGCGGGTGGCGGGGGGGCGGTGGAATGGAGTCAGCTTCTGGTAAATGGCAGGCAGGAAGTATTTCACCCCCGATCCACCCTTTAGGGAAATGTCACGCTGGCCAATTATAAGTCCATCCGCCTGCGTTTTGCCCCCCGACATGGGGTAGGATTTTCACCCCAAACAGTTGTATGGTGGAAGTTGAAACACAACGCTGGTGTGCCACCTTGTGGAAGCTCAGCTGTACAACACAAAACACCAGCCTGAAGTTGCAGATATTACAGATTGCCTAATCTAATCGAATCTACCCCGCACCCATATTCCGAACTCATCCAAAACTGTGTGGTCTGTATACTGACCTGCTTTCACCTATCAGCTCTGTGCACTTTGACCTACATTGCCAATGCCCAAATTTTTTAATTCTTACCCTCGCTTTTAAATCCCTCCCTGCTATGCTTATTCTGATCTTTGGAACTTCCTCCAAGAACACATTTAGCGGCACGGTAGCACAGTGGTTAGCACTGCTGCTTCACAGGTCCAGGGTCCCGGGTTCGATTCCCGGCTCGGGTCACTGTCTGTGTGGAGTTTGCACATTCTCCTCGTGTTTGCGTGGGTTTCCTCCGGGTGCTCCGGTTTCCTCCCACAGTCCAAAGATGTGCGGGTTAGGTTGATTGGCCAGGTTAAAATTGCCCCTGAGATGCGTAGGTTAGAGGGATTAGCGGGTAAATATGTGGGGGTAGGGCCTGGGTGGGATTGTGGTCGGTGCAGACTCGATGGGCCGAATGGCCTCCTTCTGCACTGTAGGGTTTCTATGATTTCTATGATTTCTATGATTTGTATAGTAGCTGTAACAGAATAGCAGTATGACGTTTTAGGGGAGTGTGGTCAGGCAACATTTGGCCCTGGGCTACATGAGATGTTTGGTTAAGCAGTACATTTTAGTGTCCATTTTTAGGTAGGAGAGAGATACAGAGATCTGTACAAAAGTTTCAGGTTTATAGTGTCACAAGTATGCTTACATTAACGCTGCAACGAAATTACTGCAAAAATCCCCTAGTCGCCACACTAAGGCGCCTGTTCGGTACATTGAGGGAGAATTTAGCATGGCCAACGCACCTAACCAGTCACGTCTTTGAGAGAGGAAACCGGAGCACCCGGAGGAAACCCACGCAGACACGGGGAGAATGTGCAGACTCCGCACAGACAGTCACCCAAGCCGGTAATCAAACCCGGGTCCCTAGCGCTGTGAGGCAGCAGTGCTAACCACCATGCCACCCTGAAAATATTTAAGGTGAGGAATTCCAGAGTTTGGTGGCTAGATTGTTGAAGATACGGCCACCAATGTTTGAGTGAAGGGAGGAAGGATGTACAAGGGGCTGGGATTGTTTCCTTTGATGTCCATAGTGATTCCCCTTAAGCTGCATCTCTCTCACCAGGTGAATAGCGACAAACATTCTATTTCCCAGTAGTATGCTCCCTTCACCTTGCTGAGTGAATGTACAATAAAACACCCGCAGCAACGCCATGTGTCTGACCCTGGTGGGAGAAATCGATTACTGACAGTGTTTTACTCTTATTGCTTTTCTAAATGAGACAACTGTTGGATGTTTTGACAGTACACACTATCCCAGGAGACCATTGAGGCCCTGAAGAAGCCAACCTTCGATGTCTGGCACTGGGAGTACAATGAGGTACTGTGAAGCTGCCTTTTCCTGGGGCGCTGCTGGTGGCCAGTGAACTGGCTGCCGATCAATGAGTTAATATGAAAAAGCTCGGGAATCGTCACTTTATTACAGAGACTCTGTCAGCCCAAAGGAGGGGAAAGGGAGCGGATTAATAGCTCTGAACAATCTCCCTCAGGAGATTGTCAGTCTTCTGTCCGATGCTCACATTTCCGTTGTGGAACATAAATGTTTTGGCTTTGGTCATTCCAAAATGACCCCATTTTTATGTTGCAGATTCAGCAATAGTGGAATAGAATCAAACGCTGGAATTCCACTGCCTCGCCTGCTATGGAATCAGAGCGGGCGAGGGGTGGACAATGGAAATATCCATTGATCTCAGGTGGGAATTTCCGATCTCGCTCGAGCGGGGCCATAAAATCCCACCCGTAGAGCCATACAGTGCAGAAAAGGCCTTTCGGCCCATCGAGTCTGCACCAATAATATCTAACCACTAAAGGCACACCAATCCCATTTTCCTGCATTTGTCCTATGTCCTTGAATATTATATTTCAAATGCTCATCCAAATACTTTTTAAAGGTTATAAGGTTTCCAGCTTCAACTACCTCCCCAGGCAGCGCATTCCAGATTCCCACCACCCTTTGAGTGAAGAAGTTTTTTCTCAAATCTCCTCTGAATCTCCAGCCCCTTGACCTAAAGCTATGCCCCCTTGTGATTGACCCCTCAACCAAGGGACACAGCTGCTCCTTACTCACCCTGTCCATACTCCTCCATAATCTTACACATAGACCCATGTAGCTCTCGATCATGGGCCTTTTTATAGGGGCTCATTCAACTTAACCCCATTCTGTGAAGAAAAATTCATAGAATCCCTACAGTGCAGAAGGAGGCCATTCGGCCCATCAAGTCTGCACCAACCACAATCCCACCCAGGCCTTATTCTTTTAACCCTACATATTTACCCTGACACTAGGGTCAGTATACAATCCCCTGGACACTAGGGTCAATTTAGCATCAACCTAAACTGCACATCTTTGGACTGTGGGAGGAAACCGGAACACCCGGAGAAAACCCACGCAGACAACGTGCAAACTCCACACAGACAGTGACCCAAGGCCGGAATCGAAGCCGTGTCCCGGGCGCTGTGAGGCAGCAGTGCTAACCACTGGGCCACCGTGTCGCCCAAGTGCTTCTAATTCTAGATAAATCTCTTTTAAATGGATGACGAGGGCCAACTGAACACATCCATCCGGAAAAATCCTGCAATCAGCTCATTGCTGCATTAATTGTTTCGTGAATAATGTTTCCGCTCTCCCACTCCCCCTGGAGTCCACTCTTTGGAAAAACCTCCTTGATATCAATCAAGTTACCTTTCACTTGAACCTGTGTCCCTTTGCCCTTCTCCCACTGTTATTTTAAAGCAATACAGTAATTAACCCTTCATGTTATGTTTACAGCCATGTTAAGCTCCATATGAAACACCTGAAACTTTAGTTTCTCCAGTCTTTCCTCATAACACTGTTGTATACAGATTCTACATGGGGAATTGTGGTGACTGTCCCTGCAGATGAAGGGTCACCTGACTTGGGGGACCAATTGGGGCTCAGAGTGGATAATCGCCCCAGGGGGTGGAGTGCCCTCAGGCAGAGACATTCCAGGAGCTCGCTGCAGCCATGCTACCTTCAAGCCCACAGTTCTGCCATCAGTTACCCAACTCTCATTGCACTCCCCCCCCCCCCCCCCCACTATGTTAATTGGCAAAGAAATAGAGCCTTGCATTACTCCATTTTCCCCAGGTTTCTCACAGCAAGGTCCTGCAGGTTAGTCTCTGTGTCCTGGAGGGTTGATGTGGAGATGCTGGCGTTGGACTGGGGTAAGCACGGTAAGAAGTCTCACACCAGGTTAAAGTCCAACATGTTTATTTGGTAGCACAATCAAATTGATTGATTTGTGGCTTGTGCTACCAAATAAACCTGTTGGACTTTAACCTGGTGTTGTGAGACTTCTTACTGTCCTGGAGGGTTTCCAGCCCTACTGATGGTAGAAGCTATTTTCCTCACAGAAGCACCCAGGGTAATTTTATTGTTCTCAAACAATACTTGCAGCATGGAAGATCACATCCATTATTGTCAGGAGGCAACCTTTAACAGCAAAGATAATCTCAGTAGAATCACCTGCAGGAGTTCTGATCTGGAGGTACCGTACAAACATGCTCCTGTGACACTCCTTTGACTGGTGTTTTAACTTTAGTTGGTGAATGTCTCCACTGAAATATCAGCGGTGGGAAACTTTGATATGCGCTGCGACAGCGCATCATGTTTAACACACATGCTGTTCAGGCACAGACTAACTGTTTTTATTATCACTGGCAGATGCTCAGCTGCCTGGAGTACATGTACCATGATCTGGGACTGGTGCAAGAGTTCAACATGAACCCCATCATCCTGAAACGCTGGCTGGTAAGTTTGCTGCTCTTGAGGCAATATCATAGCTTGGAACAGCTCATAGTCCAGAGACCATGAAAGTTAATGAAAGTCTCCCCCCACCCCCAAACCCACCCAATAACTAAGAGTTGCGTACAGAGTTGTTTACTGTGCATCAAAAGTAGGAGGAGGATGTGGTTACATGATCCACTTGCACTGACAGGGTTGAACGGCTGGGAGAGATCCATGCAGTGCAGAGAATTCAAACTCCGCTCAGTATCTACAGTCCTGACACAAACTGATGGAAAAGTTCATAATGTTCCGAATGGAAAACTGGGATGGCCTTTCACTTCCATGACCAACTAATTGTTCATCTTTAACCATCAGCTGTCCTGTTGGTGATAAGGGGAACTACATGCTGGCACAGTGGTTAGCACTGCCGCCTCACATCGGCAGGGACCCAGGTTTGATTCCGCCCTCAGGTGACTGTCTGTGTGGAGTTTGCACCTTCCTCCTGTGCCTGCGTAGGTTTCCTCCAGGTGCTCCAGTTTCCTTCCACAGACCAAAGAGGTGTAGGTCAGGTGGATTGGCCATGGTAAATGCGCAGGGTTACTGGGGGATAGTGTGGAGAGCAGGGCCTCAGTAAATTGCTCTTTCGGAGAATCAGTGCAGACTCGATGGGCTGAATGGCCCCGAATTCTATGGTTCTATGAAATTTGTTGAAATCTGAGAATCCCTACAGTGCCATTTAACCCATCGAGTCTTCACTGATCACAATCCCTCCCAGGCCCTATCCCCATAACCCCACTTATTTACCCTGCCTGACACTAAGTGGCAATTTAGCATGACCAATCAACTTAACCAGCACACTTTTGGACTGTGGGAGGAAACCAGAGAATCCAGAGGAAACCCATGCAGACACGGGGAGAATGTGCAAACTCCACACAGACAGGCACCCAAGCCAGGAATCAAACCCAGGTTCCTGGCGCGGTGAGGCAGCAGTGCTAACCACTGTGCCACCGTGCCGCTCCAGTCTTGAACCAGTCCCCGGTGTGTTTTGAGTTGTTGGAATGAACTGACAACCATATCATTGCAACTGATGTAGGAAATGTAGAGCTGTCACTGAGGAAAAGCAGGCCGTGTCCCTCTTTCACTAGACCAGAGTCAGTGGCCACTCGAGTAGAAGGAGCATTAGCCTAGGAAGTGGCTTTCAGTTTCACAGCGAATCTGTGATGTGAAGGGTGGCAAGTGAGAAGCAGTTTGCACAAGTTTGTTTAGAAACATCGTAGCGGTTTCTCAAGAAGATTTTCTTGTAGATGTTTTACAAACCCCTAACCAGCACCGAGGCTTTTCACAGAGCTTGCTGACGATGGCTGTAACATTCATTGACCCACAAGGTGTCCATACATGAATACATCACTGAGGGCCATTTAACTCTCTTACATAAATATGGCGCAGTTTAAAACAATATTAACCTATCCTTGGTTTAGTATTTTCTAATTCTCATCCTGAATAGTGAATATTTGAAATAGGAATAATTACAGAATGGTTCAGCAGCCATTCAGTTCATCGCGCTCTTTTAAAGAACCATCCTATTAGTCCCACTCTTTATCTCCTTCACCAACCATAACCCTGGAAATCTTTCCTGTTCAAATGTATTTCCAATTCCATTTTGAAAGTATTGAATCCTTTTCCGTCCCCCTTTCAGGCTGTGTATTCCAGACCTTTACAATGTGCTGCCTAGATGAATTGCTCCTTATTCCCCACCTCTGGTCCTTTTGTCATTGTGATGAATATGGATATATAGGGGGCTTGGCAAGGCTTGCATCATGCATCCTAATAATCCCACTTTTAAATAACAGCCCTCTTTAGTTGAAGGACCAGCACTGGCCACATTCTGGGATTTTTTTGCCACAAACGAGTATCAAACCTCAGGGAAATGGAATTGAGGGGTTTTATTCGCAACATTTCCCCTTCCGGGGTCTGAGTCAGTCAGTGTGGCTTCAAGGCCTAATCTAGGCTTCAACTACATCTAGACCGAGTGATTGGTGCAACACTGAGGGAGTACTGAATTGTCAGAGGTGTTGTCCTTCATATGAGCTGCTAAGCTGCGCTTTTCCAAGTGTCGGACAACATTCCTGAATTTCCTGTTGCTTTCCACAGAAATCTCAGCCTCTGTTAGCCAGTCAGAATGTGTTTCCTGTCAGATGGTAGTCATGACTACCATCTCATGACTACCATCGACACCGCAAACTGCCAGCTCCAAGTGGAGAGGATCTCCAAGAAGATCGCGCGTATCGACACAGACATCTTAAACCTGTTGGACTTTAACCTGGTGTTGTGAGACTTCTTACTGTTTCCTGTCAGAGCCAGGTTAAGAATGTGTCTCGGTACTACACTGGTATTGCATTTGCTGCTTAACTTGTTGGTTTAGCTCAGTTAGCTGGACGGCTGGCTAATGATGCAGAGCGAAGCCAACAGCGTGGGTTCAATTCCTGCACCGGCTGAGGTTATTCATGAAGACCCCCGCCTTCTCAACCTTATCCCTCGCCTGAGGTGTGGTGATCCTCAGGTTAAATCACCACCAGTCAGCTCTCACCCTCAAAGGGGAGAGAAGCCTCTGGTCATCTGGGACTATGCAATGGCAACTTTACTTTACCCAACCAGTTGAGGAAGCTGACTAGTCTCAAAGTTAAAGCCACACCGGAAGACCACATCTCTGTAATGACCATCTAGTGACATCTCTGGATCATTCAAGCTGTCAATTGTATAGTTGAAGTTAATGGCAAATGTTTCCATTATAAACAGTGATGTTGGATGAACTGAACAGAGAACATATTTCAGACAGATGCTCTTGACAGATCAGTAAGACAGATTGTGCCGGCATTTTCCACTGACCTCTTTCTTTCCAGTGTTTGTCCCTCATCTGCTTGTCTCTGCATCTCTTTTAGGTCATTTTATTTTCACCCAACACATTTTTTGCAGTGTCTGCTGTAGCTGTGCATTCCTTTCTCTTTGTTGACCTGCCTTGCTGGTTGTCATTAGTATCTCTGTCTGCCAGGCCCACCCTAAATTCTTTGGCCGGAATTCTCCCATCCCGCCTGCCACTTCATAGAACTCCTGCAGTCTAGAAGGAGGCCATTCAGCCCATCGGGTTTGCACCGACCACCATCTCACCCAGGTCCTATCCCTATAACGCCATGCATTTACCCTAGCTAGCCCCCTGACACAAAGGGGCAATTTAGCATGGCCAATCAGCCTAACCTGCACATCTTTGGAGTGTGGGAGGAAACCGGAGCACCCGGAGGAAACCCACGCAGACACGGGGAGAACGTGCAAACTCCATACAGACAGTGACCCAAGCTGGGAATCGAATCCGGGTCCCTGGCGCTGTGAGGTAGCAGTTTTTGCCACTGTGCCGTCTTACTTGAATTCTAGTGGGCGGGGTGGAGGGGGCGGACCATATAAAGGTCCATTGAATTCGGGCAGGATTCTCCGGTTTTCAGGCGAGCGCAGCCGGAGAATACTGCTCTTTATTTTTCCCCTTGAACTCCCTCTCTCACATACCTCTTGCTAACAGTCTAGACTTAAGTCTAGACTGCAGGATAACCACTTAGATGAGGTGCCGAGCACCGATGGTTGTGGAACCATGTCTGTGTGGAGTTTGCACATTCTCCCCGTGTCTGCGTGGGTTTCCTCCGGGTGCTCCGGTTTCCTCCCACAGTCCAAAGATGTGCGGGTTAGGTTGATTGGCCATGGTAAATTGCCCCTAGCGTTAGGGGGATTAGCAGGGTAAATGTGTCGGGTTATGGGAATAGGGCCTAGGTGGGATTGTGGTCGGTACAGACTCGATGGGCTGAATGGCCTCCTGTAGGGATTCTATGTTTCACTCTTCAGCAAAGGATCTAGATTTAGAGGAGAGGAGAAATCTGGACATAATACCATTTGTTCCCACTTATGATAATCTTTTATATTGTACTCCCAGCTCAGCATTCAGGAGAATTACCGGAATAATCCTTTCCACAACTTCCGACACTGTTTCTGTGTGACACAGATGATGTACGGCATAATCCATCTGTGCAACCTACAGGTGGGTGGAGAATTGAGGTCTAGTTTACACACTAACATGACTATATCCCATGATTGCATTCCCTCGTTCCTGGTCACCAGTTCAGGTGTAAGGGCTATGTTTGGGGAACCCTCTTGGTATATGTTTACACTTGTCATGGGAGTTTTAAACCTAATCTGGGAAACAGCCAACCCTCTTTCCTAAAGTTTAAAGCTTTTTTAAAAAGTTTATTTTAAGTTAATGTAAGTAGGTTTACAGTAACACTGCAATGAAGTTACTGTGAAAATTACCTATTTTCTATTCAATCCCTACTGTTGAAGTGGAAACTTTCCTGCTTCTTGACTGTGATAGAAAAACTCAACAAAGTTCGTTCCGACAAAATAATTAGCCTTTATTTACGTAAGACTGCATGCAGTTTTGGCTTAAAACTTGAGTTCAGAGAGCAGTTGGTACAACTTGCTAATTCCTCCTCAAGTCCGCGGTTACAGAAAGAAATAGTTCAGTATTTATACATAATCATTATCAGTTAGCGTGACCAGAGCTTATTCAGGAATTCGATCAATAATAGCATCATAAGCAATACCATTAATCATGTCATAACCTGCTGACCTCCTAGAACTTTTTGTCTCATCATTCATACCCTTATCTTGCCCTTTGATGTAACAGAAGAAGGTCGGTGACTTCCGTCATCCCTGACCTTATCTTGTTTTATTTACTCATACAGCCCTAGGTTATGAGGAATCAATCTTATCAGGCCTTATAGAGGTCAGGCAATTGGAATAGCTTGACCATCTCTGATCTCATTCGCATCTTAAGTTATGCGGAATCAGCCTTATCAGGTTATACAGAGGTCAAGCCTGTTTTAAGTTATGCGGAGTCAGTCTTTCTTATATTGTACCAAATAGTTGACCAATTTTCCCATCATGCTATTCCTTAGTTTGTATAACTTCACATTCCCTCCTTTTGTCATATCATGACAACTAATTAAATAGGTATATCCATGACCCGATTAAAAATGCATTTGCACAAGCAGCCAAGCAATCCTATCCCCAGTAGCAGTAGTAGTAGTAGCATGAAGGCCTTAAAGATCCAATCAAATAATCCGTGACCCAGCCGTCCTAACCAACCCGGTGGGTCATAATCATGAAATTCACGGCCAATCTTTTGAATTTGATCAGCCTGTCTCTTAATACGGTCGGCCAGTTTGGTGATATTTTCAGAGGCGTCTGGGATATAAGTACAGCATTCCTGACCTACAATGGCGCACGTTCCTCCCTACGAGGCTAACAGATAATCCAAAGCCAGTCGATTTTGTAATGCCACGGTCTGGACAGCCACCAGCTCAGCCGAGATCTCGGCCAGTGCCTGTCCAGTTGCTCTGGCTTCTGCCGCTGTTACGTTTGCCAGTTGTTCCAATGCTGAGGCCATAAGAATCAGTTCGTTGGCTGCCCTGCCCTTTCCATATAGTGGAAAGGCCATCATAAAGGACCGTTCGGTTCCGCTAATGGTCCTTTTGGCTCGCGAGGGGTGTTGCTGAAGGGAGGGTAGGTGGTGCATGGAGGGTACGACATATCCCAGATAACAGGATCCTATCCAATTGGTAGGAAGCCACGAGTATGCTTTAGTGCCACATATGAATTATGTTCCATTATAGGCCGTAAAATCATCAGCCAAAGTCATCCAGGGTATTGGGCAAGTATGTGCCCATGAGCTATTAGAGGTTATATTCCATACCCTGGACCAATCAAGAATAAACATACCCTTGGTGAATAGGTTTGCTACTGGTCCTTGCCACTCAGCTGTAAGGTTACATCTACTTTGCCCCATCAGCTTTCCTTTCCCTGATTTACTAAAACATAGGGAACCTCGCACATCATTCGAGGGGACGGAAAGGGAGGGTGGAAGCAAGGCATGATTATAAGCAGGCTGGTACCAGGCCTAAAACCTAGTCATTTCATAGCCAGCCGATTTCCATTCTCTCATATCTCCCCCGATCCCTGTTTGGTTTTGACGTAGAATCCATTCAACTGTCTCTGCTATCTGGAATGGGAGGGATTGGAGAGGTATTCCTTCCCTCGAATGGACGGGGATGTGGGTACAACCCCAACACTTGCTTACATTCAATTTTTCAGCATAAATAAGAACATAAGAACATAAGAAATAGGAGCAGGAGTAGGCCATCTAGCCCCTCGAGCCTGCCCCGCCATTCAATAAGATCATGGCTGATCTGACGTGGATCAGTACCACTTACCCGCCTGATCCCCATAACCCTTAATTCCCTTACCGATCAGGAATCCATCCATCCGCGCTTTAAACATATTCAGCGAGGTAGCCTCCACCACCTCAGTGGGCAGAGAATTCCAGAGATTCACCACCCTCTGGGAGAAGAAGTTCCTCCTCAACTCTGTCTTAAACCGACCCCCCTTTATTTTGAGGCTGTGTCCTCTAGTTTTAACTTCCTTACTAAGTGGAAAGAATCTCTCCGCCTCCACCCTATCCAGCCCCCGCATTATCTTATAAGTCTCCATAAGATCCCCCCTCATCCTTCTAAACTCCAACGAGTACAAACCCAATCTCCTCAGCCTCTCCTCATAATCCAAACCCCTCATCTCCGGTATCAACCTGGTGAACCTTCTCTGCACTCCCTCCAATGCCAATATATCCTTCCTCATATAAGGGGACCAATACTGCACACAGTATTCCAGCTGCGGCCTCACCAATGCCCTGTACAGGTGCATCAAGACATCCCTGCTTTTATATTCTATGCCCTTCGCAATATAGGCCAACATCCCATTTGCCTTCTTGATCACCTGTTGTACCTGCAGACTGGGCTTTTGCGTCTCATGCACAAGGACCCCCAGGTCCCTTTGCACGGTAGCATGTTTTAATTTGTTTCCATTGAGATAGTAATCCCATTTGTTATTATTTCCTCCAAAGTGTATAACCTCGCATTTCTCAACGTTATACTCCATTTGCCATATCCTCGCCCACTCACTCAGCCTGTCCAAATCTCTCTGCAGATCTTCTCCGTCCTCCACACGATTCACTTTTCCACTTATCTTTGTGTCGTCTGCAAACTTCGTTACCCTACACTCCGTCCCCTCCTCCAGATCATCTATATAAATGGTAAACAGTTGCGGCCCGAGTACCGATCCCTGCGGCACGCCACTAGTTACCTTCCTCCAACCGGAAAAACACCCATTTATTCCGACTCTTTGCTTCCTGTCGGATAGCCAGTCCCCAATCCACTTTAACACACTACCCCCAACTCCGTGTGCCCTAATCTTCTTCAGCAGCCTTTTATGGGGCACCTTATCAAACGCCTTTTGGAAATCCAAAAACACCGCATCCACCGGTTCTCCTCCATCAACCGCCCTAGTCACATCTTCATAAAAATCCAACATGTTTGTCAAGCACGACTTTCCCCTCATGAATCCATGCTGCGTCTGATTGATCGAACCATTTCTATCCAGATGCCCTGCTATCTCCTCTTTAATAATGGATTCCAGCATTTTCCCTACTACAGACGTTAAGCTGACCGGCCTATAGTTACCCGCCTTTTGTCTCCTTCCTTTTTTTAAAATATATGACATATATAAATAGGTATTGGTATGCAGTCCCTGGGTAGTTCACTTTTTTACTACCGAGTGGCCATTAAGGCCAAATAGTCCAGAAAGTCCAAAAAATATAATGAAGATCTTCATCCTGTGTTCGTATCTGGGTTGGAGTCTATCTTCTTGCAGTTGGATAGGTGTATCCAACTTGGACGTCCTTCAAGCCTGACGGAAGTTGGGTGTGGTCAGTAGTACTTGAAAGGGTCCGCTCCAGCATTGTCCCAGCTTCTTTCTATCCCATTTCTTCACCAATACGTAGTCTCCGGGTTCGATCACTGGATATTGAGGGGTGTCTGTCCCTGCTGTCACTGGGAGGTGTGCCTGTTTCACCTGTGAGTGGAGAAACTTCAGAGAAAGTGTTAATTGCTTCAAATAATTCTGCATCTGTTCCCCCATCACATGGAGGTCTACTCCCTCCAGGGGTTTTTCATGGGCATCCCAGGGAGTCCTCATTGGCCGACCGTAGACCATCTCTGCAGCTGACAGTCCGGTCTGCGAATGTGGAGTCACCCACATGTGAAACAGTGCCAAGGGCAACACCTTTAACCAATTTAACCCAGTTTCTTCAGTCAATTTAGATAATTTTTCTTTTAAAGTCCCGTTGGCTGTTTCCACAATTCCTGCTGCCTGCGGGTGATACACGAGTGCAGTTGTTGTTTAATTACGAGTGCTTCGCACAATTCAGTATTGATCTGAGCCACAAACTGTGGTCTATTATCTGAGCTCACCATTTTGGGTACCCCAAAACGGGGAATAACTTCTGTCAACAATAACTTCACCACCGTACGTGCAGTACAATTCGTGGTGGGGAAGGCTTCAATCCATTTACTAAACACATCGATTATTACTAAACAATATTTATAGCAATTTACTTTTGGTAATTGAATTAACTCAAGCTGTATACAGGCAAAAGGACCGTCTGGCAAGGGAGTGGTTCCGGGAGGGCACTTAATGCCTTTACCCTTATTATTTCTCATGCAAATGAGGCATCGATCCAGCCACGTTTGCGCTGCTGTATTCAAATCTGGGTGCCACCAAGTCTTTAGAAGTAGCTGTACCATTCCCTCCTTGCCGAGATGGGTACAAGAATGCAAATAGTCAATAAGTACCGGCAATAAAGAATCCGGAATACAAACTTGACCAACTGGAGTAAGCCAGAGGTCCCATGCCAAGGAGTGCGAACACCCCATTGACTTCCATAGTGTGCTCTCAGAGTCAGAGGCGTCCCTCTGTAAATGTTAAACCTCAGTTATCTCTGGCATGCCCTTCGTCCCTAATGCAGGTCCCCGATTTAGAGCCTGATTACCCCCAGTGGGAACAATCACAGAGGCCGATACAGCTGCTGCTTTAGCAGCTGAATCAGCACGGGCATTCCCTAATTGCACAGGAGTGTCCCCCTTCGTGTGTGCAGCACATTTAATAACAGCCAATTGACGAGGAAGTTGAACAGCATCGAGGAGATTTTATCCTCCTCTTCCTCCGTATCGCCTGAATAGGGAAACAGCGGCATGCCAGGGCAACTGGGAGGATCCTCCTGTTGTTTAATCTGATGGGCTAGCCCAGCCTGCCTATCACCCGATGATTTCTTATCCCTACCCTGTTGTTTCGTCCCATGATGCTTCTTATCCCAAAGTTCACATTCCAATTTTAATGTTTCCCAATTCTTTGATTTCCCGTCCACACATTCATTAATCCCTCTTTTACGGGCGTTATCCCTCCAACTAATTAATAGCGATTGTTCGTGGCGCCGAGTCGACTCTTTTTTCCATTTTGAAATTAAAGTTTTCCACTTATGTTCGGATGAGACGTGAGCACTCGGGTAGTGCACTAGAAAGCTTTAGATTGGCTAAGAGGGAGTTGAAGAGCGAGCTTAGAAGGGCTAAAAGGGGACATGAGAAGACTTTGGCGGATAGGGTTAAAGAGAATCCTAAGGCGTTCTATAGGTATGTCAAGAACAGAAGGTTGGTTAGGGCAAGTTTAGGGCCAGTTATAGATGGCAGAGGGAAGTTATGTGTGGAACCGGAGGAGATTGGTGAAGCATTGAACCAATATTTCTCTTCGGTGTTCACGCAAGGGGACATGAATATAGCTGAGGAGGACACTGGGTTGCAAGGGAGTAGAATAGACAGTATTACAGTTGATAAGGAGGATGTGCAGGATATTCTGGAGGGTCTGAAAATAGATAAATCCCCTGGTCCGGATGGGATTTATCCAAGGATTCTCTGGGAGGCAAGAGAAGTGATTGCAGAGCCTCTGGCTCTGATCTTCAGGTCGTCGTTGGCCTCTGGTATAGTACCAGAAGATTGGAGGTTAGCGAATGTTGTCCCATTGTTTAAGAAGGGGAACAGAGACTTCCCCGGGAATTATAGACCGGTGAGTCTCACTTCTGTTGTCGGCAAGATGTTGGAAAAAATTATAAGGGATAGGATTTATAGTTATTTGGAGAGTAATGAATTGATAGGTGATAGTCAGCATGGTTTTGTGGCAGGTAGGTCGTGCCTTACTAACCTTATTGAGTTTTTTGAGAAAGTGACCAAGGAGGTGGATGGGGGCAAGGCAGTGGACGTGGTATATATGGATTTTAGTAAGGCGTTTGATAAGGTTCACCATGGTAGGCTTCTGCAGAAAATGCAGATGTATGGGATTGGGGGTGATCTAGGAAATTGGATCAGGAATTGGCTAGCGGATAGGAAACAGAGGGTGGTGGTTGATAGTAAATATTCATCATGGAGTGCGGTTACAAGTGGTGTACCTCAAGGATCTGTTTTGGGGCCACTGCTGTTTGTAATATTTATTAATGATCTGGATGAGGGTATAGTTGGGTGGATTAGCAAATTTGCTGATGACACCAAAGTCGGTGGTGTGGTAGACAGTGAGGAAGGGTGTCGTAGTTTGCAGGAAGACTTAGACAGGTTGCAAAGTTGGGCCGAGAGGTGGCGGATGGAGTTTAATGCGGAGAAGTGTGAGGTAATTCACTTTGGTAGGAATAACAGATGTGTTGAGTATAGGGCTAACGGGAGGACTTTGAATAGTGTGGAGGAGCAGAGGGATCTAGGTGTATGTGTGCATAGATCCCTGAAAGTTGGGAATCAGGTAGATAAGGTTGTTAAGAAGGCATATGGTGTCTTGGCGTTTATTGGTAGGGGGATTGAATTTAGGAGTCGTAGCGTTATGTTGCAACTGTACACAACTCTGGTGCGGCCGCACTTGGAGTACTGTGTGCAGTTCTGGTCCCCACATTACAGGAAGGATGTGGAGGCTTTGGAGAGGGTGCAGAGGAGGTTTACCAGGATGTTGCCTGGTATGGAGGGGAGATCCTATGAGGAGAGGCTGAGGGATTTGGGATTGTTTTCGCTGGAAAGGCGGCGGCTAAGAGGGGATCTTATTGAAACATATAAGATGATTAGAGGTTTAGATAGGGTGGATAGTGATAGCCTTTTTCCTCTGATGGAGAAATCCAGCACGAGGGGGCATGGCTTTAAATTGAGGGGGGGTAGTTATAGAACCGATGTCAGGGGTAGGTTCTTTACCCAGAGGGTGGTGAGGGATTGGAATGCCCTGCCAGCATCAGTAGTAAATGCGCCTAGTTTGGGGGCGTTTAAGAGATCCGTAGATAGGTTCATGGACGAAAAGAAATTGGTTTAGGTTGGAGGGTCACAGTTTTTTTTTTAACTGGTCGGTGCAACATCGTGGGCCGAAGGGCCTGTTCTGCGCTGTAATGTTCTATGTTCTATGTTCTATTTGCAACCTGCATTTTTTTTCCAAATCGCTTTTTCTGCTGCAGCGCAATTTTCTAATGTGCCGCCTAGTGGCCAAATATCATTACCTAATTTACTATTTAGTGCGGCAGATAAGCAACGTAAATTACGCTCCTGAGTAGGGGACTCAGAACACATAAAAAGCAAAGGAGAATTTCCCCCTGTTTTGTCTAAACTCTGTCCCATAACGTCAGTATACTGTGCCCCTGCAAAAAATGTTCAGAAAAAGAATTCCTGGAACCAAAGTCAAATCATAGGGTCCCTGACCCAAACTATTCAAATCACAGGGTCCCTGACCCAAATTATTCAAATCACAGGGTCCCTGACCCAAATTATTCAAATCACAGGGTCCCTGACCCAAATTATTCAAATCACAGGGTCCCTGACCCAAATTATTCAAATCACAGGGTCCCTGATCCAAACTAAGCCTGTGTAACCCTGATCCGGATGCAACACGAGATCAAGGGGTCCCCGACCTTAGGCTCGACACAATCGGGTCCCTGACCCTAAATACTCTACTCACAGTCCAATTTAGGTTCGAATACCGTCACCTGTTAGTGTCCTCCGTCGGGGACGAGGGTTCGTAGCACCGATCCGAGAGAGAGAGAGACCAAGGTGAATCTTACCTTGTGCCGGCGTCCGTCTCTTCCCTCCGGGTTGTGGCTCGATCACTTCTTCAGTCCCCCACGGAATGCGCTCAGGGTATTGGTGTCTGCTTCGCAGCGCCAAATGTTGAAGTGGAAACTTTCCTGCTTCTTGACCGTGATAGAAAAACTCAACAAAGTTCGTTCCGACAAAATAATTAGCCTTTATTTACGTAAGACTGCATGCAGTTTTGGCTTAAAACTTGAGTTCAGAGAGCAGTTGGTACAACTTGCTAATTCCTCCTCAAGTCCGTGCTTACAGAAAGAATCAGTTCAGTATTTATACATAATCATTATCAGTTAGCGTGACCAGAGCTTATTCAGGAATTCGATCAGTAATAGAATCATAAGTAATACCATTAATCATGTCATAACCTGCTGACCTCCTAGAACTTTTTGTCTCATCATTCATACCCTTATCTTGCCCTTTGATGTAACAGAAGAAGGTCGGTGACTCCCGTCATCCCTGACCTTATCTTGTTTTATTTACTCATACAGCCCTAGGTTATGAGGAATCAATCTTATCAGGCCTTATAGAGGTCAGGCAATTGGAATAGCTTGACCTTCTCTGATCTCATTCACGTCTTAAGTTATGCGGAATCAGCCTTATCAGGTTATACAGAGGTCAAGCATGTTTTAAGTTATGAGGAGTCAGTCTTTCTTATTTTGTACCAAATAGTTGACCAATTTTCCCATCATGCTATTCCTTAGTTCGTATAACTTCACACTACAGTGCAGAAGAAGGCCATTTGGCCCATCGAGCCTGCACCAACAACAATCCACCCAGGCCCTATCCCCATAATCCCAGGTATTTACCCTGCTAATCCCCCCTGACGCTAATGGAAACTTTAGCATTGGCTATCAACCTAATCCGCACATCTTTGGACTGTGGGAGGAAGCCAGAGCACCCGGAAGAAACCCACGCAGACATGGGGAGAATGTGCAAACTCCACACAGATCCGAGGCTGGAATCGAACCTGGGTCCCTGGCACTGTGAGGCAACAGTGCTAACCACTGTGCCACCATGCCACCCCTATTGCCAGACTCAAATGAGGTAATGGAATGTGGCTGAGTAAGACAAAAACAGATTATTAGTGATTCCAGTAAGGAATATGGGAGAGATTTCTTTACCCAAAAGCATGGTAAAAACACGGAACTTGCTACCAAAAGGAACTGAGGTAAATAGCATTGACGCATTTAAGGAGAAGCTGAACATCTACAGGATAAAGAAACAGGAGGAAATGATGCAAGGGTGAAGTAGGATGGATGGAAGCTCATGTTGGGCATGAGGCAGCACGGTGGCACAGTGGTTAACACTGCTGCCTCACAGCGCCAGGGACCCAAATTCAATTACGGCCTTGGGTCGCTGTCTGTGTGGAGTTTGTATGTTCTCCCCATGTCTGTGTGAGTTTCCTCCGAGTGCTCCAGTTTCCTCCCACACTCCATAGATGTGCAGGTTAGGTGGATTGGCCATGCTAAATTGTCCCAAGATGTGTAGGTTAGGGGGATTAGTGGGGTAAATATGTGGGGATAGGACTTGGGTAAGATGATCTGTTGAAGAGTTGGTACAGACATGATGGGCTGAATAGCCTCCTTCTGCACTATAGGGATTCCATGGGAGGAACATCAGCACGGATCATTTGAGCTGAATGGGATGATTCTGCGCTGTAAATTCTTTAAGTTCTACGTAATTTTATTTCTACAGAACAATGTTTTCCAATCACATGTTCGCATTTAATACCTCACCAAAGTCTTTCTACTCCACACACAGGTTGCCACTTTGGCCCCTAATAGTCTCTGCTCTTTCCCTAGTTATCCTCTTGCCCTTAATATACTTAACGTACCAACAGTTTGAACCACCTAATCAGTTTGTGGTACATATCCTTCTATGAAAGTGCAGAGAGAGGGGACATTCTGTGTCTGAGCTGGGACTGGACCCAGCCTCCAGAGTGAAATAATAAGCTCCTGATTTTCAACACCAACCAGCAATTACATCACCTTTATTATCATTGCACCTGAACAGGAGAAACTGAGTCGGACAGATTTGGTGATCTTAATGACCGGAGCAATCTGCCATGACCTGGATCATCCTGGATATAATAACGCGTGAGTATGATTGTAAAATAACAACCTAACTACTTGCCTGCAGATTGATGGGAATTGACTGTCTAGCATTTACTTGTTAACATGAGGAAAACTACAACTTGAGTAATATGCTGGGACCTCCCGCTGAACAAAACAGAGCGTTACACGGGTAGCTGTGTACATTGCACGGCGTGTAACACGGGCAGCTGTGTACACTGCACAGCGCCTTACGGGGCAGCTGTGTACATTGCACGGTGTGTAACATGGGTAGCTGTGTACATTACACGGTGTGTAACATGGGCAGCTGTGTACACTGCACAGCGCCTTACGGGGCAGCTGTGTACATTGCACGGTGTGTAACACAGGCAGCTGTGTACATTGCACGGTGTGTAACACGGGCAGCTGTGTACATTGCACGGTGTGTAACACGGGCAGCTGTGTACATTGCACGGTGTGTAACACGGGCAGCTGTGTACATTGCACGGTGTGTAACACGGGCAGCTGTGTACATTGCACGGTGTGTAACACGGGCAGCTGTGTACATTGCACGGTGTGTAACACGGGCAGCTGTGTACATTGCACGGCGTGTAACATGGGCAGCTGTGTACACTGCACAGCGCCTTACGGGGCAGCTGTGTACATTGCACGGCGCATAACACGGGCAGCTGTGTACACTGCACGGCATGTAACACGGGTAGCTGTGTATACTGCATGGCGCGTTACATGGGCAGCTGTGTACACTGCACGGCGCGTTACACGGGCAGCTGTGTACACTGCATGGCGCGTTACACGGGCAGCTGTGTACATTGCACGGTGTGTAACACAGGCAGCTGTGTACATTGCACGGCGTGTAACACGGGCAGCTGTGTACATTGCACGGCGTGTAACACGGGCAGCTGTGTACATTGCACGGCGTGTAACATGGGCAGCTGTGTACATTGCACGGCGTGTAACATGGGCAGCTGTGTACATTACACGGCGTGTAACATGGGCAGCTGTGTACACTGCACAGCGCCTTACGGGGCAGCTGTGTACATTGCACGGCGCATAACACGGGCAGCTGTGTACACTGCACGGCATGTAACACGGGTAGCTGTGTATACTGCATGGCGCGTTACATGGGCAGCTGTGTACACTGCACGGCGCGTTACACGGGCAGCTGTGTACACTGCATGGCGCGTTACACGGGCAGCTGTGTACACTGCATGGCGCGTTACACGGGCAGCTGTGTACACTGCACGGCGCGTTACACGGGCAGCTGTGTACACTGCACAGCGCGTTACACGGGCAGCTGTGTACACTGCACAGCGCGTTACACGGGCAGCTGTGTACACTGCATGGTGCCTTAGATTGGGGTGGTCTAGGTATACTGCATGGTAAGAGTTTTAACAACACCAGGTTAAAGTCAAACAGGTTTATTTGGTAGCAAATGTCATTACCTTTCGGAGCGCTGCTCCTTCCTCAGATGGAATGGATTTCCACTCCATCTGAGGAAGGAGCAGCACTCCGAAAGCTAATGACATTTGCTACCAAATAAACCTGTTGGACTTTAACCTGGTGTTGTTAAAACTCTTACTGTGTTTACCCCAGTCCAACGCTGGCATCTCCACATCATTATACTGCATGGTGTATTAGAGTGGGATGGCCTGTATGTACTGCATGGCGTGTTAGACGGGGGCTGTGTGTATGTAAGTAGCTGAGGCCCAAGCACTGTTCTTTGTAGCATTCCACTCATCACACTCTACTCACCTAAAAATATCCGGTTTATTCTTATTCTATGTTCTGTCCACCTCTAAAAATCCAGATATATTGCATCTACTGATTCCCCCTTATCTACTCTGCTGAATGCAACTTCAAACACCTCGAATAGATTTCCGAAATCCTTTTCACAAAACCATTTTGAATCTGCCTAATCATACTATTATTTTCTTAGTGCCTTGTTACTAATTTAGATTCTATATTCCCTATTTCTATTTTTCCCTATTACTCATTGCAGATTAATTGACCAAATCCCTGTTTTATCCAAAATGTAGAAAGTTCTGGAAGATCTAAACCAATGCATCTATGTTCTATACAACCACCTCATTTTAAAACATTAGGATATAGGCGATCAGGTCCACAAGCCCACTTGATTGGTACCACATCTACAAAATATCCCCTCCCTCCACCACTGATGTTCAGTAGCAGCAGTGTGTACTATCTACAAGACGCACTGCAAAAATTCACCAGGGATTCTTAGACAGCACCTGCCAAACCCACGACCACTTGCATGTAGAAGGACAAAGGCAACAGATACATCGGAACACCACCAGCTGCAAGTTCCCCTCCAAGCCACTCGCCATCCTGACTTGGAAATACATCACCCTTCCTTCACAGTTGCTGGATCAAAATCATGGAATTCCCTCCCTAACAGCATTGTGGGTCAACACACAGCATGTGGACTGCAGCGTTTCAAGGTGGCAGCTCAACACCAATTTCACAAGGACAACTAGGGATGGGCAATAAATGCTGGCCAGCCAGTGACGCCCATGTCCCATGAATGAAGTGTCAGGGGGATTAGCAGGGTAAATATATGGGGTTACAGGAATAGGGCCTGGGTGGGATTGTGGTCAGTGCAGACTCGATGAGCCGAATGGCCTGTTTCGGCACTGTAGGAATTCTATGATTCTACGATGAGTAATTAACCCTACCTTCATTACTCAATGTTAGACCTAAAATATTTGATTTGCTGGAAAAAAAATTCTCTCAAATGCATTCCATGAGCTCTTCCCCAAGTACTTCTGCGAATTGAGTTTGCCCAGTTTATATGTCCCCCAGGGTTATTGCTTATCCTTCTTCCATGCTCCTTAATTTCCTGCCTTGTACTCTGTCCAAATCTCTGATTACTTTTAGGGAGTGTTTTCAATGTTCCTTGGCTCCAGCTATAGCGATTCTACATCTTGATTTTTCTGAGCTCAGATCCTTTCACCCTTTTTGTTGTCGTTTATTATCACGGCTACCTCATTCATTTTTTCCATTCTGTCCATCTTTTTGACAAGTCAAGCACCCTGAATTATTTACTTCCCAACTTCAATCACCCAGCAACCACAACTCAGATATGGATAATACCTCAAACCCATTATCTCTGCTTGTGCCATTAACTTTCGACTATTTTTCTCCAATGTGGCCTTTTATTATTGTTTGATTGCCATCATTAAACTCTCTGTCGCTACCTGAGACAATCTGCTTGATTTTACCCAGATTGCTTTACAATCTTGACTTCTCTCTTCATACCTGGATGGGGAGTTACATGAACTGTGCAGTGTATTAGACAGAGGAATTGTGTGGATTGAACACTGTGTTCCATAGGGGAATCTGTGTTGAAAAACCTTTTCCTGATTGTGAGTGTATGTGGGGATTCCCAAACCATAGTTTAAAACTATGTTTGAGACCTTAACCTACAAAACGGATGATGAAGCCTTAACCGAGGTGTCTGCTTTCCAAATGTTGTTCAGATACCAGATCAATGCCCGCACTGAGCTCGCTGTCCGGTACAACGACATTTCCCCTCTGGAGAACCATCATTGTGCTGTCGCCTTCCAGATTCTCTCTCAGCCAGAATGCAATATCTTCGCTAATGTGGATCCGGAAGTCTTTAAACAGATTAGACAGGTCAGTGATCACAGCGTTTATTATCTGGTATGTGGCAGTCTTTTAAGGAACGGTTGTTAGGGCTACAGGACAAGCATGTGCCTGTAAAAAAGAAGGATAGGAAGGGTAGGATTAGGGAACCGTGGATAACCAGGGAAATTGAGGGACTGGTCAAAAGGAAAAGAGAGGCGTATGTTAGGTCCAATCAGCTAAAAACGGAGGGAGCTCTGGAGGAGTACAATGAAAGTAGGAAAATACTCAAACGGGGAATTAGAAGAGCAAAAAGGGGTCACGAAATGTTCTTGTCAGAAAGGATTAAGAAGAATCCCAAGGCATTTTATTCATACGTTAGGAACAAAAGGGTTGTTAGGGAAAAAATCGGACCTCTCAGGGACAAAAGTGGGGACTTATGCTTGGAGCCCAAAGAGGTAGGGGAAATCCTAAATGAATACTTTGCGTCGGTATTCACAAAGGAGAGGGATGTGTTGACTGGGAGTGTCTCTGAGGGGAGTGTTGAACCGTTGGAGAAAATCTCCATTACAAAGGAGGAAGTGTTAGGTTTGTTAGAGAATATAAAGACTGACAAATCCCCAGGGCCTGATGGAATCTATCCAAGGCTGCTCAGGGAGACGAGAGGTGAAATCGTTGGGCCTCTGACGCAAATCTTTGTCTCGTCACTGGACACAGGTGAGGTCCCAGAGGATTGGAGGATAGCCAATGTGGTCCCGTTATTTAAGAAGGGTAGGAAGGATAACCCGGGTAATTATAGGCCGGTGAGCTTGACGTCCGTGGTGGGGAAGTTGTTGGAGAAGATTCTTAAAGATAGAATGTATGCGCATTTAGAAAGGAATAAACTCATTAACGATAGTCAACATGGTTTTGTGAGAGGGAGGTCATGCCTCACTAACCTGGTGGTGTTTTTTGAAGAAGTGACCAAAATGGTTGACGAAGGAAGGGCCGTGGATGTTGTCTATATGGACTTTAGTAAAGCGTTTGACAAAGTCCCTCATGGTAGGCTAGTGAAAAAGGTTGGATCCCATGGGATAAAGGGGGAGGTGGCTAGATGGGTGGAGAACTGGCTTGGTCATAGAAGACAGAGGGTGGTAGTGGAAGGGTCTTTTTCCGGCTGGAGGCCTGTGACTAGTGGTGTACCGCAGGGTTCTGTATTGGGACCTCTGCTGTTTGTGATTTATATAAATGATCTGGAAGAAGGAGTAACTGGGGTGATCAGTAAGTTTGCGGACGACACAAAACTGGCAGGACTTGCAGATAGTGAGGAACATTGTCAGAGGCTACAGAAGGATATAGATAGGCTGGAAATTTGGGCAAGGAAATGGCAGATGGAGTTCAATCCTGATAAATGCGAAGTGATGCATTTTGGTGGGAATAATGTAAGGAGGAGCTACA
This sequence comes from Mustelus asterias, assembly GCF_964213995.1. NCBI lineage: Eukaryota > Metazoa > Chordata > Chondrichthyes > Carcharhiniformes > Triakidae > Mustelus > Mustelus asterias. The sequence continues at coordinate 15,210,765 of NC_135827.1, read as the reverse complement.
CGATAAATGGAAGAACCATAAAGGGTGTAGAGACGCAGAGGGACCTGGGTGTGCAAGTCCACAGATCTTTGAAGGTGATGTCACAGGTGGAGAAGGTGGTGAAGAAGGCATATGGCATGCTTGCCTTTATAGGACGGGGCATAGAGTATAAAAGTTGGGGTCTGATGTTGCAGATGTATAGAACGTTGGTTCGGCCGCATTTGGAATACTGCGTCCAGTTCTGGTCGCCACACTACCAGAAGGACGTGGAGGCTTTGGAGAGAGTACAGAGGAGGTTTACCAGGATGTTGCCTGGTATGGAGGGGCTTGGTTATGAGGAGAGATTGGGGAAACTGGGGTTGTTCTCCTTGGAAAGACGGAGGATGAGGGGAGACTTAATAGAGGTGTATAAAATTATGAAAGGCATAGATAGGGTGAACGGTGGGAAGCTTTTCCTCGGGTCGGTGGTGACGTTCACGAGGGGTCATAGGTTCAAGGTGAAGGGGGGGAGGTTTAACACAGATATCAGAAGGACATATTTCACACAGAGGGTCGTGGGGGCCTGGAATGTGTTGCCGGGCAAGGTGGTGGAGGCGGACACACTGGGAACGTTTAAGACTTATCTAGACAGCTATATGAACGGAGTGGGAATGGAGGGATACAAAAGAGTGGTCTAGTTTGGACCAGGGAGCGGCGCGGGCTAATTGTTCCTTGTTTCTCGTGGAAGTGGAAATGACTAGGGTTGGGAAGCATTTTCCGATCAGGGCCATTGTGATCTCCTGGACTCGTTTCGATCGCCTCAGGGGGTCGGAGAGGAATTTCCCAGATTTTTTTTTCCCCATATTGGCCCTGGGGTTTTTCACTCTGGGTTTTCGCCTCTCCCTGGAGATCACATGGTCTGGAATGGGGGGGTGGGGGTGAGTTAATAGGTTGTAATGAACAAAGCATCGTAGCTGTGGGGGACAGCTCGGTGGATAGGATATTGGTATGTAGATAGGCTGGAAAATTGGGCGGGGATCCTGGATTCAGGATTCAATCCTGGACCGGGGAGCGGCGCGGGCTTGGAGGGCCGAAGGGCCTGTTCCTGTGCTGTATTGTTCTTTGTTCTTTGTTCTTTGTTTACTGGAGACTCACAGCAGCCCCATCAGCATCTGAACACAACAGATCAGCTCACTTATTTTCTCAATGGACTGCCATTAGCAGCATTTCCCCCTGGTTCTGTGGCTATGACTCATCTTTCATTCCCTCACCCTACAGCATAAATATCTCCCACTTTCTATGCCTTTTAGCTTTGACAAAGGACCGTCTGGACTCGAAACATCAGCTCTTTTCTCTCCTTACAGATGTTGCCAGACCTGCTGGGATTTTCCAGCGTTTTCTCTTTTGAGGTCAGCTCACTTCCTGTAAACCCTTCGAGCCAATTTCCAGTTTTTTTCAATGTGTTTCCACACATCTTGAATTCACTTCAAGACATTTTCATTATTTAGATTCTTTTTACTTCATTTCATGGGATGTGCTGTCGCTGGCTGGGCCCTGCATTTATTGCCCATCCCTAATTGCCCTCCAAATCAGAGGGCATTTGAGAGTCAACCACATTGCTGTAGATCTGGAGTCACACATAGGTCAGACAAGGTAAGAATGGCTAATTTCCTTCCCTGAAGGACATTAGTGAACCAGAATTTGTTTTTATGACAGTCAACAATGGTTTCATGGTCATCATTAGATTTTTAATTCCAGGTTTTTTAAAAATTGAATTCAAATTCCACCATCTGCCATGGTGGGTTTTGAACCCGGGTCCCCAGAACATTAGTTGAGTTTTTGGATTAATAGTCTAGCAATAATACCACTAGGCCATCATCTTCCCCTTGCAAGAAGTTTAAGGCAAAAACACATGGGAGAAGAATGCTGGTTGATTGGTCGAGGAGTTGCTATGGGAATGCACCAGTTGATAGTGACTGACAGATAACTGACAGGTTTAGCATTCCCCAAACCACTCATCACCCTGACGTGGAAATACATCGCCGTTCCTTCACTGTTGTTGGGTCAAAATTCTGGTACTTCTTTCCAAACAACACTGTGGGTGCACCTGCACCACATGAACTGCAGCGGTTCAAGAAGGCTGCTCATCACCACCTTCTCAAGGGCAATTAAGGATGGACAATAAATGCTGGCCTAGCCACAACACTCTCACCCATAAATGAATTTTTTTAAATGTTATTTTGCGTCGTATCATAAACACAGGTATTGGGAACATGCAGTGAACAAACTCAATTAAAAAAGCAATAATGGATTCAAGTAACTGATGAATGTTCACTACATGGTGGCGTAGAGGTTTACATTAGACTAGAATGACTATGAAACTATTATCAATTGTTGGAAAAATCCATCTGGTTCACTAATGTCTTTTAGGGAAGGAAATCTGCTGTCCTTACCTGATCTGGCCTTCTTTTGACTCCAGAGTCACAGCAATGTGGCTGACTCTCAACTGCCCTCTGAACAAGGGCAACTAGGGATGGGCAATAAGCGCTGTCCAGCCTTCAGTGCCATCATGAGTGAATAAAAAAAAATATCTTGAGGATTTGCAAGATGAAAAATTTCAACATATCTCATTTCTTTCATCAATACTTGGTCTAGTTCAGTGGACATGGTGCTGCAGTTTCTTTATCAAATCCAAGTTTGGTTTGTTGTACCCTGCCCCCCTTTAATTTTTCTTCAAACATTCTAATTTCCTGGCCTTGGTCTTTTAACATAGTTACTCAACTAATTGGTATGTTGGATGGTATATAATGTGATATTTACAACATGATATGTACAGTCTAAATTTTTTTCATATAAAGTATTGTGTGATGCTGCACAGTGCAATGTCCTATTTAATATAGGATGCTAGATGTTATTGTGTTCTAGGCAAGAGTGATGCTGAACAATGTAATGGTTAGTTCTAGATCAGATTGATACTGTGCAGTTGTTCTAATAATGTGTTGTGGTGCAATGTGGAATCCTGGTCGGGATCAGTATGTTTCCGTACACTTTGGGATCCTGTTTCAAGTCAATACGCAAAGAGAAAGAAAAGCTTTGCAATGAATTTGATAACCTCAGGTTGTCTCCGAGCAGTTTACAGCCAATCATTTACTTTTGTAAGCAATTAATTTCTCCACAAGCAACAATGGGATGAATTAATTTTTGATGATTTTAGTTGAGGGATAAACGCTGGCCAGAATTCCGAAAGAACTCCTTGCTCTCCCCTGGAAAAAGTGAAACGGGGATCCTTTGCACCTTCGTAAATAGCCAGCCCAGGCTTCTGTTTAATATTTCATCCAAAAGCCAGCAGAACAACAATGTCACGCACTCTCAGCGTTTCAGCTGAAGTGTTGGTTGAACATTCAATATTCTAACTCGGAAGCAAGTGTTATACTACTGAACCAAACAGTCTGGGCAAATCTCAACATGGCCTAAAGATTTGGTTTGTTTTGTACAGTTATACTCTGGCTATAAAAGGGACAGTGGCAACATGGATACAAAATTGGCTGAATAATAGGAAGCAGAGAGTAATGGTTAAAGGATATTTTTTGGGCTGGAGGAAGATTTGTAGTGATGTTACCCAGGGGTCGGAACCGTAGAATCCTACAATGCAGAAGGAGGCCATTTGGCCCATTGAGTCTGCACCAATCACAATCCCACCCAGGCCCTATCCCCATAACCCCATGTATTTACCCAAGCTAGTCCCCCTGATACCAAAGGGTAATTTATCATGGCCAATCAACCTAACCCGCACATCTTTGGAGTGTGGGAGGAAACCCACGCAGACATGGGGAGAATGTACAAACTCCACACAGACAATGTATTGGGACTCTTGCTTTTCCCGATATATATTAATGATCTAGATCTTGGCATGCAGAAGACAATTTCAAAGCTTGCGGATGATATAAAACTTGCAAGTACTGTAAACTGTATGGAGAGTGTAGAACTTCGAAAGGACATAGACAAGTTGGTGGAGTGGGCAGATAGGTGGCAGATGAGGTTCAATGTGGAGAAGTGTGAGGTGATGCATTTTGGTAGGAAGAACATGGAGAGACAATGTAAAATAAGGAGCAATGTAATTAAGGGGTGCAGGAGCAGAGGGACCTGGGTGTATTTATGTATAGATCATTGAAGCTAGCAGGACAGGTGGAGAGAGCAGTTAATAAAGCAGATAGTATCCTGAGCTTTATTTTATTAATAGGGGCATGGAATACATTAATGCTGAACTTACACAAGGCACTGGTTAATCTCAGCTGGAGCATTATGTACAGTTCTGGGTGTCACACAATAGGAAGGATGTGAATGCATTGGAAAGTTTACAAGAATGGTTCCAGGGAAGAGAAACTTCAGTTAGGTTGGAACTGTTCTCCTTGGAGAGAAGAATTGTAAGTGGAGATTTAATAGAGGTGTTCAAAATTATGAGGGGGCTGGACAGAATAGATAGGAAGAAACTGTTCCCACTCATAAAAGGATCAGGAACAAGATGACCCAGATTTAAAGTGATTTGCAAAAGAAGCTAAGGTGATGTGAGAAATAAACTTTTTCACAGAACAAGTGTCTGGGGTCTGGAACACACTGCCTGGAAGTGTGGTGGAGGCAGGTTCAATCAAGGCATTCTGGAGGGCATTGGATGATTATTTGAATAGAAACAATGTGCAGGGGACAGGGTGGAGAATAGGCAGGGGAATGGCACCACCATAATACTGATGTGAGTACAGACATGATGGGCCAAATGGCCTCCGCTTGTGCTGCAATGATTCTGTGAAATGAAACCAAGCTATGCCTACTATTAGAGCCAGAATATCTGGGAGTGAGTTCAGAAAATGTCTTTATATTCAGGAATAGTGGAAATTTGGAACTCATTCTGAAGATTGGGATAGACTTTTGTTAGGAGGGTACTGAGTGACATGGATAAAAGATATGTAAATGGAGTTGAGGTGTCATAGAATCCCTACAGTGCAGAAGGGGGCCATTCAGCCCATCGAGTCTACACTGACTCTCGGCAGAACATCTTACCCAGGCCCACCCCCGCCCTATCCCCTTCACTGGGATGGCACGGTGGCACAGTGGTTAGCACTGCTGCATCACAACGCCAGGGACCTGGGTTCAATTCCCACCCTGGGTGACTGTACAGAGTTTGCACGTTCTCCCCGTGTCAGTGTGGGTTTCCTCCAGGTGCTCCAGTTTCCTCCCACAGGCCAAAGATGTGCAAGTTAGGTGGATTGGCCATGGTAAAATGCCCATTAGTATCCCATGAGGTGTAGTTTGATGGGGTAAATGCATGGGGTTATGGGGGTAGGGCCTGGATGAGATGCTCTGCCGGAGAGTCGATGCAAACTCAATGGATCAAATGCCCTCCTTCTGCACTGCAAGGTTTCAATGATTCTATGAACCTCGCTAAGCCATCTAACCAGCACATCTTTGGACTGTGGGAGGAAACCGGAGCACACAGAGGAAACTCACGCAGACTCCACACAGTCACCCAGGGCTGGAATTGAACTTGGGTCCCTGATGCTGTGAGGCAGCAATGCTAGCCACTGTGCTAGCGTGCAGAGCAAACATGACCTAACTAATGGCACAACAGGCTTGAAAGGGTTGAATGCCCTAAGCCTGGTTCTATATTCCAATGATCCTGCTCACCTTTTCCGTGTAAATGACCTACTGCAACTGAGGCTCTTAATTATCCCGTGGTCGCTGAAGGCCAGACTAATGTTTTCTAACGTTCTCTGCCCAATCTCCCGCTTTTCCTACAGGGAATTATTACACTTATCCTAGCGACAGACATGGCTCGACATGGAGAGATATTGGACACGTTCAAACCAAAAGTTGCCACTTTTGACTTCTTAAATGAAGAACACGTAATAAGTGTAAGTAAAACAAACCTTCAGATTAATGAATGATCATTTTAGACTGCAAAGTTACTGGCTACAAGTGTTTGCAGGCTCCTTAGCATAGTCCCAGAGTCAGGCAGCCCAAAGTACTGCAGATGAGGTGAAATATTGATGAGATGGTATAACTCCAGGAGTCAATTGGAGTTATACAGCACTAAATATAGCAAAGCCTAAACCACAAGCCTGTGGTGAACACAACAGGTCCCAACGGGAGAAAAGAATAATGGACCCGCTCAGGGGCCTGCTGTATACAGGGTTCGGTATACAAGCTCCATCTGGTTAGTCAATTACCAATCCCCAGGGAACTCGTAGTCAATGAGTCCTACAGGGAGGTCAAGCAGTGATTCTCCATGCAAGTCATGGGAGTTATCACAGACTGGAATGTAGTGTCCATGAATTTCTGTCAGGTTCTATTTGGAGGCTCTGATATTGGGGCTGTGGAAGGGTATTTCCTGGCCTTCCGAATATTTAGTATTTGAGCAGCAGAAGAAAGCTGCAATTGGATCCAAGTAAACATATGGCTTAATTATCAAAATTTGACCCTTTTATAAGGGGAAAAGTTGAGTATAACTTAAATATGCTGGGCTTAAGGAGAGGTTGGAAAGCTGAGAGTTGCCAGAAGGTAGAGATGTTTGAAGGCTAGTGGTTTCAGATTGTGACAAAGCAGAAATGTATGTACTCACTGACAGCATTTTACCTTCCTTTTCCAAGCTGAAAATGCTTCTTATCAAGTGCTGTGATATTTCCAATGAAGTGCGGCCTACAGAGGTGGCAGATCCTTGGGTTGACTGCTTGCTTGAAGAATACTTTACACAGGTGAAAGGCACATAGCTAAATAATGTCGCAAACTATAGTCAAAGTCTAGTCTTTACTATGCCATCCGGCATTTTGTTCCAAACACTTCATATGCTTGAAATAAAATAGTTCATCTCAATGTCTTTCTCAAAACTGTTTTGAAGTCCATCTAGTCTTGTTGGTTGAATCATTTGGAGTACCTTAGTGCCAAATCTCTCTTTTATGTTAAATCAGGAAACTGTCAATGTATTTTCCAAATGCTTCAGTCAAGTCTATATTCAGTAAACTCTGTGTCAGTCTATTCCATAAACTGGTGTGAAATGGCTCCTCCAAGTTGCATCCCGCAGGAAGTTGCTGTGTGAATATATGTCCTCTGACTCTTATATTGGATGAACACTAAGAGCTTCTCCACATTAGTTTTATACCATGAAACATACATAGAAAATAGAAGCAGGAGGAGGCCATTCAGCCCTTCGAGCCTGTTCTGCCATTCATTTTGATCATGGCTGATCATCAAATTCAATACCCTGATCCTGCCTTCCCCCCATATCCCTCGACCCCTTTAGCCCCAAGAGCTATATCTAATTCCTTCTTGAAATCTCACAACGTTTTGGCCTCAACTATTTTCTGAGATAGTGAATTCCACAGATTCACCACTCTCTGGGTGAAGAAATTTCTCCTCACCTCAGTCCTAAAAGATTTACCGCTTATCCTCAAACTATGATCCCTAGTTCTGGACTCCCCCAACATCTGAAATATTCTTTCTGAATTGATCCTGTTAGAATTTTTGAAGTTTCTATGAGACACCCTCTCACCCTAATTTCATAGAATTAACTTGAAGTTAAACAGGCCATTTGACATAACTGGATTATACTGATCAATAAGCTATGCGTGGCCATCCTCACGTTCTAATCAATCATGATGGTCATCACTGCTGCCTCACAGCGGCAGGGACCCGGGTTCGATTCCAGTCTTGGATGACTGTCTGTCTGTGTGGAGTTTGCACGTTCTCTCCATGTCTGCATGGATTTCCTCTGGGTGATCTGGTTTCCTCCCACACTCCAAGATCTGCAGGTTAGGTGGATTAGCAATGCTAAATTGCCCTTTAAGTTTCCCAATGTGTGTAGTTTAGGGGGAATTGCGGGGCAAATGCATGCGGTTACAGGGATGGGGTGGGTGGTGGGCTTGGGTAAGATACTCTGTCGGAGGGTTGGTGCAGGCTCGATGGGTCAAATGGCCTCCTTCTGCACTGTTGGGATTCTATGATAATCCTAAATCCATAACCTTTTAAAGCTTGCATTATTTTTTATCTTTGTCTGCCACTATTCCTTTTTTGGTCTTGTGATTTCTAACTGTGTGGGGGACCCAAAATATGCCATGAGTACTGTGGCTGCTACTTGCTCCCTCATCTCGCATCAGTTTAACCAGCGGCAGGGGAAGCCCACACCAAGTACCCATTCCAGCAGCCTTCACTGAGCAGGCTGGTGGTGGCTTCATTCTTAACAGGACACCTGGACCAATTTCAGTTTCCCACAATCTCGTTTACCACCACGTCCCCCTCCCCAACCCGGAATTTCTACCCTGCCCTTCCCCCATACACTTTGCAGCCCCAACCCTCTTACTGGGGGTCTGCCAAACTTGACCCTGATGAGAAACACTTACCCCCTCACCCCCCCAACATCCCTTAAATCCAGCTCTGGCTCCTTGTGGTTGGGGACTGGGTGCAGTGCTGTGACTGAGACCAGAGTGATGCTGGCCATTGGCCATTTGATTCAAAGATTGGACATCCTCTACAAATGGTGTGGAGTTCCTCCCTAAACCAATTAACAGCCTGATGGCCACCCACCACAGCGGAGGTGAGATCACGTTTTTGCTGGCGGGAATGGTGGTTGTGGAACCCCGCCTCCCCCCCCCCCCCCCCCGCCACCCTACCGCAATTAAAAAACCAACCCATTGTGGGGTAGCGTTCTTGTTGCCTCTTTAATTAGAATGGTTTTTGGCACCCCTACCTCCTTACAATGACCAACACTGAGATAAACGCAAAATACTGCGGATGCTGGAATCTGAAACAAACAGAAAAATGCTAGAAAATCTCAACAGGTCTGACAGCATCTGTGGGGAGAGAGTAGAGCCAACATTGGCTTTACCAAAGGGTCATCAAGACTCCACGTCTAGATGAAGGGTCATCTAGACTTGAAACGTTGGCTCTATTCTCTCCCCACAGATGCTGTCAGACCTGCTGAGATTTTCCAGCATTTTTCTGCTTTCTTGTCAATGACCAATACTGGTTGGATTGGGTTTTCAGGCTGGGTTAAAACTTGGGTTAGAGTTCAGAGTGAGGTCAGTGTTTTGAATTGAGTGCAATTCAGATTTGGGTCGGAACCCACTAGAAGTCAGTACGAGAGCTTCAGTCTTGCTAATACTAGAGTCTACATTAGGGTTAAAATTATGTTTTTAGATAAGATTTAAGTTGAAGTCATAGGTTCGGATTAAGATATGAGTTCAGATTGGTGTGTTTCAGAGGATTAACAACACCAGGTTAAAGTCCAACAGGTTTATTTGGTAGCAAAAGCCACACAAGCTTTCGGAGCTCTAAGCCCCTTCATTGTGTGGCTTTTGTGGCTTTTGCTACCAAATAAACCTGTTGGACTTTAACCTGGTGTTGTTAAACTTCTTACTGTGTTTACCCCAGTCCAACGCCGGCATCTCCACATCGTGTTTCAGAGGATCAGAGTTAAGTTGGTTTTAGGGTTGAAGTTAGTTAGCTTTGAGTTTAGACTCGAAGCTCGTGTCTCTTTCTTTATAAACAGAGACTAAAAAAGACTATTTGTTCTGGACATACACCTTTAATATAGTTAACCTGTGTTTAATTGCAGAGTGACAGGGAGAAATCGGAAGGCCTTCCAGTAGCCCCATTTATGGATCGAGATAAAGTTACCAAGCCCACAGCTCAGATTGGATTCATCAAATTTGTTCTCATACCAACATTTGAAACGCTGATGAAAGTAAGTTTAAGAATAAGTACAATTCCTCTTTCGATCTTCGAATTAAATCAATGACCCCTTTCTTACCTCCATGCAGGCACGGCAAGTGATTCAGAAAGCAAATGGCATTTTGGGAGTTTTTTTATATGGGTAAAAGAGTAAGAAAGTCTTGCTGACATTATACAGAGCTTTGATACAACTGCATCTGGAGTACTGTGCACCATTTTGGTCTCTTGTCATGGAGGGGTGCAAAGATTCACTGGATTAATTCCTGGGGTAAAAGTGTTGTCCTATGATGAGAGAAATGGGTCTGTACTCACTGGAGTTTATAAAAATGAGAGGTAATCTCATTCTAACATTTAAGATTGCTGAGGGGGCTTTATAGGGCAGCATGCTGGCACAGTGGTTAGCACTGCTGCTTCACTGCGCCAGGGACCCAGATTCGATTCCCGGCTTGGGTCACTGTCTGTGTGGAGTTTGCACGTTCTCCCCGTGTCTGCATGGGTTTCCTCCGGTTTCCTCCGGTTTCCTCCCACAGTCTGAAAGACATGCTGGTTCGGTGCATTGGCCATGCTAAATTCTCCCTCAGTGTACCCGAACAGACGCTGGAATGTGGTGACTAGATTTTCACAGTAACTTCATTGCAGTTTAATGTAAGTCTTCTTGTGACGCTAATAAATATAATTTAAACTTGAGGATTGATGCTAAGAGGTTGTTTCCTCTGTCTAGAGATTTTACAACAATGAGGCATTGTCTTAGGATAAGGATGAAGAATTTCCTTACTCACGGTCAAAAGTCTTTGGTTGAGTATTTTCAAGGCTGTCCAAAATAGATTTCTGGACTCGGAGAATACGAGGATATTAAGTATTAACAGAAAATGCTGATGATACAGGCAGGAGGGAGTTTCCTTTCAACCACTCCAATTTCTCCCCTCACTACCCGTCCGAAGGAGTTTGATTTTGATTTCCTTCCTTTCGAAGCGGTGGTGTATTTCCCAATCCCTCAGTGTTGCTGTGATCCAATTTCTATTAATAACCTCACAGCAAACACCGGATATGATGGACTTCATTTTCCTTTTAAAAGGGGTGAGCAGTGTGATGGCATCACCCCCACCTCCCTGTGCAATTACGTCATCATACCCCCAGCATGATGGCATATTTGATTTGCTTTATTATTGTCACATGTATTGGTATACAGTGAAGTATTGTTTCTTGTGCGCTATACAGACAAAACATACCATACATAAAGGAAAGGAGAGAGTGCAGAATGTAGTGTTACAGTAGAGAAAGATCAACTTAATACGAGGTAGGTCCATTCAAAAGTCTGATGGCAGCAGGGAAGAAGCTGTTCTCGAGTCGGTTGGTATGTGACCTCAGACTTTCGTATCTTTTTCCCGACGGAAGAAGGTGGAAGAGAGAATGTCCGGGGTGTGTGGGGTCATTTATTATGTTGGCTGCTTTTCCAAGGCAGCGGGAAGACAGAGTCAATGGATGAGAGGGCTGGTTTGCCTGATGAAGTGGGCTTTGTTCATGACCCTTTGTATTTTCTTGCAGTCTTGGGCAGAGCAGGAGCCATACCAAGAAGCAATACAACAATAAAGAATGCTTTCTATGGTGCACCTGTAAAAGTTGGTGAGCGTCATAGTGGACATGCCAAATTTCCTTAGCCTCCTGAGAAAGTAGAGGCGTTGGTGGGCTTTCTTAACTATAGCGTCGGCGTGGAGGGACCAGGACAGGTTGTTGGCGATCTTGACACCTAGAAACGTCTTCACGTGACCAGCCAGTGATTCTGAGTAGAGTCCAGTTTATGATCGTGTTGGTACCTGTTGTAAACTTGATGTTTTAAAGAGAAACCTGTCGGCAAGGCATCAATTTTAAATTGCACAGTACATCTGTTATATTCAGTGATTAGTTTTTTGCAAGCTATTGCAGCTAGAAATGCACAGCATTGCACATGTATGGTACGCTTTCAATTTTTGCATTAATTTTTCAAGGTAAAAATTGTCCTCTGGGACCTAATTTTAGCTTCACAGCGTCAGGGACCTGGTTTCGATTCCTGGCTCGGGTGACTGTCTGTGTGAAGTCTGCATGTTCTCCCTGTGTCTGCTTGGGTTTCCTCGGGGTGCTCCGCTTTCCTCCCACAGTCCGAAAGACGTGCTGGTTAGGTGCATTGGCCATGCTAAATTCTCCCCCGGTGTACCTGAACAGGCGCCGGAGTGTGGCGACTAGGGGACTTTCACAGTAACTTCATTGCAGTGTTAACATAAGCCTACTTGTGACAATTATTTTAAACTTTAACTTAAAAGTTTGTTTATTAATTTTAACATTCAACGATGAGATTAATTAGTCTTGTAAATGATGGTATAGAAATTCAAAAGCTCAAGACAGTGTAGATGGAGCCAAGCATTCAAACTTGGACAGAGACCCTTTTCTGATGGAAAATGGCAGATTGACTTGGAGTACAGCAAAGCAGTATAACTGCTTCTCCCAGCTTTGTGCATGTGTGGGGTGGGATGGGGCTATGTCATGTCACACTACTCCCACCTCTCCACTTTGGTTGTTGACAAATCCACAACTGGAAATGTTAACTGTGTTTCTCTCCTGATAGATGCTGGCAGACCCACTGTGTTTTTCCAGCTTCCTCTGTTCTTAACATTAAGACTTTGAAAGGATGGCTGCATTGTCCTTTATCCTAGCAGACTAGTGGATTCCGATGGCCAGGCCTAGCTAGGCTTTGCATAAATCCCTTTGAATTTGAGCACTGCAGCCCACAGGGGCCATTAACATCTCTTCAGGGATTAAGATGGTGCACATTTCTTCGATGCTGCCTGATTAGCTCGTATTCATAGAATCCCCTACAGTGCACAAGCAGGCCATTTGGCCCATTGAGTCTGCGCCGACCACAATCCCAACCAGGTCCTATCCCCATAACCCCATGCATTTACCCATCTAGTCCCCCTGACACCATGGGGCAATTTTGCATGGCCAATCCACCAAACCCACACATCTTTCGGACTGAGAGAGGAAACCGGAGCACCTGGAGGAAACCCACTCAGACATGGGGAGAACGTGCAAATTCCACACAGATAGTGACCCAAGCCGGGAATCGAACCCGGGTCCCTGGCGCAGCGAGGCAGCAGTGCTAACCACTGTGCCACCGTGCCACCCATGACTGGATTGTTCAAAAATCGCAACCAGACGTGGCTTCGGTCATTTTAAACGGTCTTTGTCTAATTTTTAGATACTCAGTTGGTCTGATAGTATCTGTGGCAAAAAAATGGAGGTAATGTTTCAAGGTTCTGATTAAACTTTGCTGCTTTCTCTACGTATTTTGGCAGACCTGCTGCGCGTTTCCATCGGTTTCTCCTTCTGATTTCCAGCATTCTGCTGTATAAGGGATATGGTAATTGGCCAAGAAGGTGAACTCAAGATCATCCATGATATCATAGCCTAGCGGGGCAGGCTCAAGGGGCTGTAGAGACAACTGCCGCTCCTATGTTATTATGTTGAATGGCTTTTCTGTTGATCCTTTTCATCAGGTGAAGGTGAGGAGTGTTGGGGCTGGGAAGTGGATGACTATTTATTTTGGCTACTCATTAGTAAGTACTTTGGGGCAATGTAGAGCTGTACAAGTTTGACAATTGCATATATTTTTCAGTTAACCCATTCTGTGGCTTCTCACTGAGTAGGATTGCTAATTTATCAGTTAGTTTTAGTCATAGTCTCATGCCCACCAGAAACTGGATTGAAATCACCTAGTATCATTTCACTGAGGATATCCTATCAGTCTGAGCTGAATTTGAACCCAGGTTCCAAATCTGCACTGAATTACACTCTTGCTCTAACGTTGATCATCTCAAAGATTACTCCCAGGGTAGAATTTTCCAATAAGATTGGCTAACATCCATCATGAGGTTCTCTGGCTGTTTTTTAGCCTTGGGCAAGATTCTCCGATTTTGTTTGCCTCACCGCTGCTGTCAGTGAGAATGGAGAATTTGACGCTCAGCCAAATCTCCATTCACTGTAGCGGGACTGGAGAATCCCAGCTGCAGGTGAGGTCAGAGAATTCCAGTCCATGTCACAGGATTGGCATGGGGTATTTTGCCAAATTATGGCAATAAATCAGGAATCCCCTGCATTCATTCCAGACATGTTCAAACTTGCTGGTTGAATTAGTTCATCAATTATTCATGTTGAAATGAATAAAGTAGCTGATGTTTCATAAGTGCACCCAGTGCCAGCAGAGAATCTACATAAGAACTAGGAGCAGGAGTAGGCCACCTGGCCCCTTGAGCCTGCTCCGCCATTCAATGGCTGATCTTTTCATGGACTCAGCTCCACTTACCCGCCCGCTCACCATATCCCTTAATTCCTTTACTGTTCATCTATCCTAGCCTTAAAAACATTCAATGAGGTAGCCTCAACTACTTCACTGGACAGGGAATTCCACAGATTCACAACCCTTTGTGTGAAGAAGTTCCTCCTCAACTCAGTCCTAAATCTGCTCCCCCTATTATCCCTCTTTCCCTCCAAATGTCCAAGATCCAAGCTATCCCACTTCCTCGAATTTCTTCTCACAAGAGATCTGTCAAATTTTCACCAAGACTAAAAAGAGTTTGAAGTTATGGTAAGAGATCAAAAGGACCTCCCTTAATTCAAAAATAGTCACCGTTCTGCTCGGAGGAGTCTGTGACATGTGATGGGTGTGCCAGTCGCTTTAGCTGCTACCCTACCCATTCCAGATGTGGGGGCTGTAAATGAGAGTCATGGTGATTGTAACTTAAATCTTGGTGGGTGGCTATTCACTGCACAAAATTACCAAATAGTTTGACTGATTTCTTGAAACTGACATCAGTCGGAGACACCAAAGGTGTTGGGGTTAGTTCAATAGTATAATCCATCTTTGAGTTAGAAGATTGTGGTTCGAGTCTCAGATATTTAGCCCCAAATCTAACCTGATTTTGGTGCATTGCTGGGGGCGCGCTGCTTTCAGTTGAGATGTTAAGCGAAGGCTGTACCAGGGGACAGAAACAATTCAATTGCGCCAACGTCACTCAAACAGATTATTTGGCCAATTATTAGCTCTTGCAAATACACATTTGATTGATTTGTTAATCCACAATAACAACATACACTCATTTCAATATAATAGTGACGTTTCTTGGAACATTCTAAAACATTATGAAGTGAAAATAGCATCAAACCACAGTGATATTGGGGAAGGTGTCCAAGATCAGTTTTAAAGAGGAAGAGAGTTGGAGACCTTTAGGGAGGGAATTCTAGAACTTAGGGCTCAGCTATAGCCACTAATGATGGAGCAATTAAAGTTAGAGATGCTCCAGAACATTACAAAATACTTCAATGGGCACAAAGCTGAGGTGATGAATGGCACTACACAAGTGCAAGAATTGTTTTGTTATTTGGGATGCAGGTGAAATAAAGTTTATAAGTAGGCTTACATTAACACGACAATGAAGTTACTGTGAAAATCCCCTGGTCGCTGCACTCCGGCGTCTGTTCGGGTACACTGAGGGAGAATTTAGCATGGCCAATGCACCTAACCAGCACAACTTTGAGACTGTGGGAGAAAACCGGAGCATCCAGAGGAAACCCACACATGGGGAGAACATGCAGACTCCACATAGACAGTGACCCAAGCCGGGAATCGAACCCGGTCCCTGGCGCAGAGAGGCAGCAGTGTTAACCACTGTGCCACCGTGCAGCCCATGGCACAATAAGGTGTGCTCCTTTTAATATTAGTTCTAAGGCACAGTTTGGAGGCAGTGTATAGGAAATATTATCCTCCATCTCACATTTGCTATGTCTGACTGACTATATAATGAGGAGGGAATGCAAGATGCTATAAAACAGATATTTCCCGAAAACATGTCCCTTAAAGTTTGCACAGTGGACAATACGTGATGTGAAGTTTGTGCTTGACCGGGTTTGATTATTACAGCACCATCATGCCACTGTTATTGAGTTGTACTGATTGTTCCATATTTGCTGTTAGTTATTCCCGCAGATTGAAGAGGCTATGGTACAGCCTTTGCGAGATTCTAGAGATCGCTATGAAGAGCTGAAACAGATCGATGATGCAATGAACGAGGTAAATGCAACCAGTTAGTAATGTGTACTTATTGCAATTTCCTACAATCGGAGCTCCTCCAATGAATTAGAGGAGATCAAGTTGAGGTATACAAGACGATAAAAGGTATGGATAAGGTAGTTGTGGAGCGGATGCTTCCTCTTGTGGATCATTCTAGGACAAGAGGCCATAGTCTTGGGATAAGGGGTAACAAATTTAAAACAGAGTTGAGGAGAAACTGCTTTTCCCAAAGCTTTGTGAATCTGTGGAATTCGCTACCCCAAATTGCAATGAATGCTGGGACAGTGAGTAAATTTGAGGAGTTAGACAGATTTTTAATTGGTAATGGGTTGAAGGGTTATGGGGGAGTGGGGGGAAGGCAGGAAAATGGGGATGAGGAGCATATCAGCCATGATCGAAAGGCGGAGCAGATGCGATGGGTCGAATGGCCTAATTCTGCTCCTATATCGTATGAACTTATGACTTGTTGCCCTGTCTCAGCCGTCATATGTTTGTAATGGTTTTGAATTTGCATTGGAACTGGAAAATAATCCCCTTTTTGTAACTTGCATTGGTGACACCGAGCAACTTAATGTAGTTTTTCCATAAAAGAAAGCCTTTTGTTTATAGAACCCGTTTCAGAACCTCAGGACATCCCAAAGAGCATGGCAGCCAATTAGCTACTTTTGAAGCGAAGCCAGACACTCTCAAATATGGGGAAGAATTTTGCACTCCCCTCTCCAGCCAGGTTTGGTAGTGGTGGGGGGCACAAAATTGCATGGACGGGATTCCCCCAGAATCTTGCCTGCCTTCGCCCAGATGCAATTTCATGGTGGGGTGGGCAGGACATTAGGTGAAAGATCAGGTCTCTCACCCATTGATGTCCTTAAGTGGCAACTTAATGGCCTTTTCCCGCCCAGCCTCTCTTTTTCGGCTGGCGGGAGTGGGTGCGAGTAGGGGTGAGAAACTGAGAAGTAAACTTTCCCCCATCTCGGGTGGGAAAAGGAGTGGCCCCTCAACCTGAAAGCTCCTTCAGAATTGGGGTGTCCTCCCCTCCAGGACCAGCGGCCTAAGCCCTGACACCACCACCCACCTCCCCAGGGCATCCCTTCCTTCCCACCCCTCAGAACGGGCCCGGGATTAGTTCCAGGCAGAGTGCTGCAGTACCTCTGCTGGCCATTACAGCACTATGCTTGGGCGGATGTCAACCCATCAGATTGGCCAACAGCTCTCACGGGCAGGAAGGACATCCTTCCAAGGGCGGGAGTCCCACCAACTGCCAATCAACACTCAAGTGAGTGTTAACTAGCAGTGGCCTTCCAAGAGTTGGCAGTAGCATGTTGTGCACCAACTCTCGGCACTCGCCATCCTTCTAATTCTACCCACAGAATCATAGAATGATACAGCAGAGAATGATGCCATTTGGCCCATCATGCCTGTGATGGCTCTTTGAAGGAGCTGTACAAGTACTTTATGCTCTCTGTAGCACTGCAACTTTTTCCCCATTCAAGCTTTCATCCAATTTCCTTTTCAAAGTTCCTTGGGGTGGGACTTTCTGGCCGCGCTCACTCCAAAACCAGAAAGTCCCACCCGAGGTCAATGGACCTTTATGTGGTCCACCCCCCTCCCCGCCCTCTACGATTCCCGTGCCGGATGGGATGGGAAAATTCCCCCCACAATCTCAGCTGCTTCTACCATTCTAAAAACATAAATTATGCCTTCTTTATTATTCCAACATTCCCTAGTCTGTCTCCTCTAGCTCACGGTATGTTCCTCAAATTATAACCTCTAATGTATGCCCATCGTGTGTTAATGAAAATTGGTGAATCGTTTTGCCATTGAATATCCTCTACTGATAAACTTCTTCTCCTCTGTGGCCTCATGAGGCTACAGGCAGCTTTGACAGATCTTTTCCTGGACTTCTACCAATGACCCACTTAAGTGCCAAAGATGTGCGGGTTAGGTGGATTGGCCATGCTAAATTGTCCCTTAGTATTAGCGGGACTAGCTAGAGTAATTACATGGGGTTATGGGGATAGGGTCTGGGTGGGCTTGTTGTTGACTCGATGGGCCAAGTAGCCTCCTTCCGCAATGTAGGAGGAGTTGAAGTGTCTGCTGGGCACTCTAAAAGCAATCTTGCTATCCATTTTTCTTTCTGCTCTTCTTCCATCCTTCACATATGAGGGAGTCCATTTTGCCCACTGGTTACCACTCCTGTCATTGAGCCGAGGTTGGGAAACTTTGGGTTGCCTGTTCAACCTCACTCCCTGCATTCATTGCGTTCTGTGTTGCTCGCCCTCATGTTTCTCCTCCTATTGCTCTCTCTTTATAAAGGGATGAGACTTTATTTTTATTTATTCATTCATGGGACATGGCATCGCTTGCTGGCCAGAATTTATTGCCCATCCCTAGTTGCCCGAGGGCAGTTGAGAGTCAACCACATTGCTGTGGCTTTGGAGTCACATTATAGACCAGATCGGGTAAGGATGGCAGATTTCCTTCCCTAAAAGGACATTAGTGAACCAGGTGGGTTTTTCTGACAATGGTTTCGTGGTCATCAGTAAATTTTTAATTCCAGAAATATTTTATTGAATTCAAATTCCACCATCTGTCATGGCAGGATTCAAACCCAGGTCCCTAGAACATTAGCTGGATTAATAGTTTAGTAATAATACTGGGCGGCACAGTAGCACAGTGGTTAGCACTGCTGCTTCACAGCTCCAGGGACCTGGGTTCGATTCCCGTCTTGGGTCACTGTCTGTGTGGAGTTTGCACATTCTCCTCGTGTCTGCGTGGGTTTCCTCCGGGTGCTCCGGTTTCCTCCCACAGTCCAAAGATGTGCGGGTTAGGTTGATTGGCCATGCTAAAAATTGCCCTTAGTGTCCTGAGATGCGTAGGTTAGAGGGATCAGTGGGTAAATATGTAGGGATATAGGGGTAGGGCCTGGGTGGGATTGTGGTCGGTGCAGACTCGATGGGCCGAATGGCCTCTTTCTGTACTGTAGGGTTTTCTATTTCTATTCTTAATACCACTAGGCAATCACCTTCTCTCTGTCTCATAAAATGAAGACCAGCATTAAACGTAGTGGAGTAGACATTGGACTTCTTATCAAAAGCACCAATTTCCAACAGAAACAATTCCCGTCAGTCATGTCAACTTGCCAAACCAGAGTGGATGTGAAGCATCTTCCTCTGACCTTTTCTCACCCTTCAAGTAGTCACCTAAGATGTGCCCATATTGGGTGGGAGTGCCTGGCAGAAATATTACAATTGGCTGACTCCACTTAATGCTCAGACTATCTGGAGTGGAAGCCAGTGACACCTCAGAATTCCCATGCTTAGTGACAGAAGAGGTCGGAGGGATTTTAACCTGAAGTATGTTGACATTTTCCTGCCCACTGTAGTTAAGGTGATGGTTATTATAAAAAGGTTGGGCTCTAATTTTACCGGCACACCCGACCTGAAATTGGGGCAGGCGAGGCTCGCAGAACAGCATTCTCCATTGGCCTCAAGCGCAACCTTACGAGCCTCGGTCTGGTGTGCCGGTTAAATTCCAGCCGTGATCTTTTATTTTTAAACCCTACTATGTTCAAAAAGCATTGCAATGCCACATTGTTCACAATAACTTTTTTTTTTGATAATCTTTAACTTTACAAGTTGCGGAAGAAAACAGAAAATATCCCCCTTGGATGGAAGAAGAAATAATTTTCTTCGAAAGAAGATTTTGAAGAACTCGCACTCTTGGACAGTCCTGGAATTCGGATACAAAGCAACCAGAAACCAAATGTGGACAAGAAAATATTAAAGGAGTTTAAATGTTTTTATCTTAAAGCGCGTGAAATTGTTTTCCAACTAGAATTGCAATGTAGCAAATGAGGACATCGTCAATACTGGTATCGTGGGGACATGGAAAGATAGACAAGAGGTTGAGCTACGAACAGCCAACAGTGATTGGCCAGTTAAGTTGGTTGCAGGGCAGCAGTACTGATGTGGGATGACATAACAGCCACTGGCCAGGTGGAGGTAACATCAGAAGGAAAAATAGCCCCAGTGGAGATGGTAACAGCAATTGAATAGTAACTAGGAACTGCTGTCAACATTAGCTGGAATTGAACACAAGTACTAAGAACTGAGCTGCAGGAAGTTATACCTGGATCAGAGATGTGAAAGGGCAATGTGCAACATGTTACGCCACACAATTTGTGTTAATATTTTCTGAAAGAACTATCCAATTCATTTCATTCCTTTGCTCCATCCCCATAAACCTACTTATTTTTCCTTTTCAAATATATATTCAGTCATCTTTTGAAAGTTACTGCAAATGTGTTTGGTTCATATGTTGATAAGCCAATTGGCCTCAATGCCCCTGCACTTGGAAAAGTAAACCATTCTGAATTCCTGATCACTATCCAGTGCCTCCTGCAGTAAGTATTATGTTTGTACAGGGATTGGGTTTCGCTGTGATGACCCACAGTTGAGTTGCTTGCTGCCTGGGATCATGCATGAAAACTAGCCATCAGGAAACCATCCAGAATCTGGTCAGCACTCGATGAACCAAACCTCAGGAAAAGGTCAAGATTCTTGGCAAAGGATGCAGCGGGATTAAAATGCGAGGCTTATTTTTGTTTCTTTTAACCAAAGAATGTAATAGTTGTACGTGAACAAATATATAGGAGAGGATTCTCCCATTCCACCATGCTAATTTTCTAGTGCAGCAGGGTGGGAGAATCTCACGGCCGGGCATGTATGGGATTTGCGCATGCGTTCTCACCATGTGCATCTCCCAGCGCCGGATTTCCGGCGCCATCAGATCCGTGCTAGCAACCAGCGGGAAGACAGATAAGTCATTTAAATCTTTATTTATATATGATTTTAATGAAATTAGCGGGCCCAGGACTGAATTCTCCGGGCCCACTAGCCTCTCCCACCCCGCCAGAGTATTTCACTCTAGCAGGGTTCAGGCGAGCTCCCCACTTTGAGGGAACTAGCGGCCTGACCCTGCTGGAGTGAAGGGGGGGGTAATCAGGACCCCCCAGCATTGGCACCGCCAGCCTGTACTGCCTGGAACTGCCCAAGGGGCAAAGTATACATGCCCAAGGGGCACTTCAACACTATCTATCGGGCCTCAGGCAGTGCCAAGGGAATGGGTGGTCCTGCTGCCACTCTGCGTTGGGATCGATGGGGGTAGGAGGGAGGCCAGCAATCCTGGGGGGATGGGGTCTGCACTGCAGGGGGTGGCATAGAGCAGATTGGCACTGCAGGAGTGAGGGGGCTGGAGATCTGGGCAGTCCGGGACTGGGGAGGGGGGATAGCACAATCGGGCTGGCCAGCAAACGGGAGACTGACAGTGCGGAGCCACTGCGCATGTGCAGAGACATGCTGGTTTCAGCCTCCCGGGTGGGGATAGACACTACCCCCTGAAATCTAATGATACTCACGCTGGTGGCCTCTGCAGTGCACAGAACTCCCACTGAAAACAGTGTGAATTATTCCAGTTTACCTGCAAATTCACTTAGAATTCTTTTGGGAGAATTCCGCCCACATTTTTTCATGACAGGATTACAAACTACTGCTTCTACTCTGGGTCAAAAAATCTTTAACTTGAAGAAAACATTGGCTGATGATGATGTAACATCTATCAAGTTGAACAAAGTTACATCAATTTGTCCGTAACCTCCATTAATAGGCATTCGAAGCTGAACGTCAGTGTCACAAGTATTGGAATCCAAGTCATCCCAATGGACAGCACGATTTCCATTTACACTTGGGAATATAAGTAAACGCTTTTGCACTGAATGTTTTAGAAACTGTTTAGCTGTTTTATTACTGACCGCTCACATTGAATTTCTTTTTGAAAAGGTTCGTAACATTAGGAGGAAAAACTTTGAAATTTATATTTATTTCAACAAAAAGAATTGATCTTTCTAAATTCAATGGCTTTAGAAAATTTATATTTGCCACTGAAGTGTATTCCCTGGCATGGATGCTCCAGTTAAATATTCATAGAAACTCTGGAATTTAGACCACAATGAAATATGGCCATCTTATCAGATGAAGAAGCCACACTGTTTCCATTGCCTTCCCTTATCCCAACCATTATCCATAACTCGTGGAACACAAAAGACATCCAATTGTGCTAATCCTGTACAAGATGCTCAAAGTCTTCTCTCTCATTCCTGAAACTGACAGAACAACTGGATTGACCTCAGACTTTCATAGAATCCCTACAGTGCAGAGAAGGAGGCCTTTTGGCCCATCAAGGATGGACTGATAATCCCAATCTGGAGATGCCGACGTTGGACTGGGGTAAACACAGTAAGGAGTCTAACAACACCAGGTTAAAGTCCAACAGGTTTATTTGGGAGCAAACACCCTCTGTTGGACTTTAACCTGGTGTTGTTAGACTCCTTACTGATAATCCCACCCAGGCTCTATCACTGTAACCCCATGTATTTACCTGCTAATCTCCCTGACCCGAAGGGGCAATTTAGCATGGCAAAATCAACTTACCCCGCACATCTCTGTAAATAATGACACCAACAGGGAGGAAATCTTCTGTACCAGCTACATGGAAAAAGACTTTCTATTTAATAAACAAAACAAAAAAATCACAACCAGAAACAATAGTTTGAAGATTTATTAGCCCATCTATATAGATGTCATCACTTTTGGTAAATTGGATTGGTTTTAATTTTAAATGTGATTGTCACATTTACAGAAAACATTACATTAAAGACACTATTAGCCAATAAAATAGTAAATCAGGGAAATGTCTTGTTCTGTACACTGTTCTCACCATACCCCATCTGCTAATCATTTGAAATTATTCCACAAATAGTGACCATCTGATCCAATTGAAAATTACTTGTCATTTTTTAACTGAATTCTCAATTAAACTTAAGTATATTTTGCAACAATCTCCGTAGAGACTGATAAAATTAAAGATATTCAAACTTCCAGTTAATAGTTTACATTTTAAAACTTTTACGGTAACAAATAGCTAAAAGCACTAGTTATTAAATGCTGTTTTTCTTTTGTAGGAGACTTGTACTTCAAACTATACCTTATACCTACACATTCCACAGTATTACAGTACTTATTGCAGACCTTTTAAGCAACATGCTACAGATGCTGGAATCTGAAACAAACAAATGTTGGAAAATCTCATCCAGACTTGAAATGTTGGATCTATTCTTTCTCCACAGATGCTGTCAGCCCTGTCAAATTTACAGTTGCACCGAACTTCCAATGGGTTTCCATATTCCCATTTTGCCAAGTAGTAACTTTGAGTGCTTTCCTCAGTTTTTGGGAAGTTTCTTAAATCCACCATCAGTAATATAGCCTATTCCTCCCTAGTCCATAGGTGGCTGCAGGATACATCTGTTCAAATAGAGACCATCCCCCTCCAACATCCAGCCATGATAGCACACAAAGCCAAGCAACATCACGTATCTGCTGATCATGCAGACCCTCTGCAGTCTATGCTATTCATTCATTTGTAGGGAAGTCTGGAACCTGATGTCAAATAAAATGGTTTCCACTTCCCTGTGGCATCCCAAAACACATTGGGTGGGATTTTGGAGATAGGGCAGGGGGTAGGATACTCTGTCAGAGAGTTGGTGTAGACATGATGGGCCGAATGGCCTCTTCTGCGCTGTAGGGATTCTATGATTTTCTGACAGTGGAAATGCCTCCCATTGGCCTGTGATGTCCATGGAGTTTTACATGCCCTGGACCCTCTACTACCAGGGAATGTGTCATGGGGAGCTCACCATTGGTGGAACCAGAAGATCTTGCCCCCAGGAAGGTCCAGAAGATTTCAACCATTTTTACCTTGTATCAAATTTAATGAATCTTTCCTAGATCCCAACTCCTTTTCATCTTAGAAGTAAATGGACAGCTGACAGCACAACGGTTAACAACCTGATACCAACAACACCTTTTCTGGGACTGCAGGAGATGCCAAATTTTAAAATTTAAGTTTATTCGTGCCATAAGTAGGCTTACATTAACGCTGCAAAGAAGTTACTGTGAAAATCCCCTAGTCGCCACACTCCGACGCCTGTTCAGTTACATGGAGGAAGAATTTAGCATGGCCAATGCACCTAACCAGCACATCTTTCAGACTGTGGGAGCACCCAGAGGAAACCCACGCAGACACGGGGAGAATGTGCAGACCACACAGACAGTGACCCATGCTGGGAATTTAACCCGGGTCCCTAGCGCTGTGAGGCAGCAGTGCTAACCACTGGGCCGCACTTCCACAGTGTTTCTGCCTGAAAGATGTGTGTTGGATGGGAGGTTTAGTCTTTGCTATGATGTCCTCTCTTCCCCCACTCTGTGATCGATACTCGCTGCCAAGGTTTACAAATGTCACTTTAGTGAGGCACAGAACTTCCATTATCTGTAGACACAATACCCTGAATGAGTGACAGCATCTTCAGGAGAGGATGGGAAAATGGGGAGGAAATGGAAAAAGAATGTCTTGGTGGTGGGGAAAGAAATGAATTCTGTGTTATATCATTGGGAAGCCTGTGTGAAATTCTACCGAGGAATTGCAGCATTGCTCCAAAACAGCAAGACATCTCCTGGCACTTTGTCTTGTCTGATAACACAGATTAGAGATGGTTCTTAAATGGAACTGAAAGTTGGGCACTCTGACCCTCCATATCTAATTTCCCATACTAGTGCACTATCATGCAACAAGACCATGTACCATAAGCAGAATCTTACAACCTCAGGCCTCTTGTTTTCAAGCGTGTTCTTTTACCACATTTTTTTTAAAAACCCACAATGTTTTATTGTCGAACACAGCCTTTGGAATCCTTTCTTCAGCAATAAGGGACCCAGGCCACAATCTCGTTACTTCCACCATAATACTCAATAGCTTCCGCAAAGACACAATGCTGTGATTGTTCACAGTTACCAAGGAGACAGGAATGTTGTATCTTAGCAATGGCCACACCAGAATTTCAGACTTGACACCATACTGTGGGAAATTACAGAACAGCTACCCGAAAAGCATAAAGACCCAGCCTCCAGGAACTCCAAACCTTCGCTGTGTTTTAAAGTCAGCATGGATCTGTTTTCTCATTTCCGTTATCCTCCTGTCCAGAATTGGGTTTCCCAAAATCAGCAAATAGTTACGGAAAAGCAGCAATTTGCCTTGTTTAAAGTTCACCACAATAAATATCTGCACAAGCACGGAAGTAGGGATAAGGGTATGAACAGAAATAAGTATTGAAGCCCAAGTGAGACCTTAAGGAAGGGAGAGATTTCAGAGCATCACCCACCGAGATTTCTCTCAACATCACCTCGCCTGATGTAGGCACCTCATCATGCTATAATTTGTAAATGTATTTGCAACACTTTGGGGCACTGACCAAACTCAAAGTTTGGTTCACTGGATTGTGTTGCTCTGTAATACATATATCCGTTCTTTAGTGTATGCAGTTGTTTCTATGGTTCCATAGCCTCTAGCCTGGTGATGCGCTCTGATAAACACTACATTGTGGGCAGCACGGTAGCACAGTGGTTAGCACTTAACGAAACAACTCTGAAAAGTTAGAGTAACATAATGTTAACAATGGTAAAACATCGTCAATTTATCGTCAAGTTAATAGGCCCGGAGAATGGCAGTGAAGTTCTACTGCTCAATGTAAATAAACTATTGTTTTGACTGCTGCCTCACAGCGCCAGGGACCCTGGTTCAATTCTTGGCTTGGGTCACTGTCTGTGTGGGGCATGCACGTTCTCCCAGTGTCTGCGTGGGTTTCCGCCGAGTGCTCCAGTTTCCTCCCACAGTCTGAAAGACGTGCTGGTTAGGTGCATTGGCCGTGCTAAATTCTCCCTCAGTGTACCCGAACAGGTGCCAGAATGTGGCGACTAGGGGATTTTCACAGTAACTTCATTGCAGTGCTAATTGTGACACTCAAATACAGGATCACTATTTTCAGTAGAGCACTTTCACTGCAGCTGTGAATCCTGGGAGAGCTCCATTTCCATATCATAGAGAATTGCATTGAAATTAAAAGCTAGACTAAGCCATTCACCCCAGCCAGCCCATGTCAATATTTATCATCCATACATGCAACAATCCTAACCTTATCCCTGCTCTCATATCCCATTACTTACTTTTCCTTTAGCCACCTATTCTTCAATGTCACATTGGCCTCTGTTTCTATAACTCATTCTGGCAATGCATTTCGCAGGCTCACATACCATTATGTGAAAAAACTTCTCTTGTTTCTTTTTAATTTCTTGCATTCAATCTTCTAGATTGACTTTCTCAATGACTTGGAACAATGTTTCTACCTGTCTCATCCCTTCATAATTTAA
Organism: Mustelus asterias; assembly: GCF_964213995.1. Taxonomy (NCBI): domain Eukaryota; kingdom Metazoa; phylum Chordata; class Chondrichthyes; order Carcharhiniformes; family Triakidae; genus Mustelus; species Mustelus asterias. Next base: position 15,184,674 of record NC_135827.1, on the reverse strand, counting down.
AACATCTCTATTTAATCTCCATGATCTAAGAAGTTTGAAGTCCTTCACTGTATTTTTATTCCCTCATATGAGATGGCAAACCAAGTGAATTATTGTATTTGACTTTGACGCAGTTGAGAACAGTTCAGGGTCACGTACCAAAGTGCAAGGGTTTGGTTAGAATGCAAGTTCTCCGTAGAATTCCTACAGCGCAGAAGGAGGCTATTCGGCCCAGAATCTGCACTGACTGTCCGAAAGAGGATCTTACCCAGGCCCACACCACCCCCTCCCTGCTCTATCCCTGTAACCCCATGCATTTACTATGGCTAATCAACCTAACCTACACATCTTGGGACACTAAAGGGGAAATTTAGCATGGCCAATCTACCTAACCTGCACATCTTTAGACTCGGAGGAAATCCACGCAGACATGGGAAGAACATGCAAAGCTCCAGTCACCCCAGGCCGGACCCGAATCCTGATCTCTGGCAGTGGTGCTAACCACTGTGCCATCCTCAGATTATATTTTTTAAATGTCAAAACCACACCTTTTTCAAATGACGAGATTATGCATAATTTGAAAGGAGGAGTTAAAACTTAAGTTTTTTTGGAAGGATATGTTTGGAAGAGATTTTCCACAAAGTAATCCATTTTATTAATTCAGAAAGTTAGTACTCATATGCAGTTTATCTTTCTATAACATGAACATTGCAATCACTTTTGTATTTCAATTCATTATTCCAATACATCGAAGGAAATGAGTCACACTGAGGCACAGAAACATTTATGTTCACTTAGAGAGGAGGCTGTGTATTTATGTGAGATATTTTTTAACAAAATGAATGGAGTTGTTTACCTGTCGGGTCTCAGGCATAAAAAGGGGGCTGTCTTTTCTCTCAGACATAAAATACATTTCACAGGTGGATTATGTTCATTGTCCATTCTAGTTAGCAAAGTTGTTAGCTGCCTGAATATTAGGAGATCAATATTACAGGTGTTGACTGCTAACTATTTGATTTATTGTCACATGTATTAGCATACAGTGAAAAGTATTGTTTCTTGCACACTATACAGCCAAAGCATACCGTTCATAGAGAAGGAAACGAGAGAGTGCAGAATGTAGTGTTACAGTTATAGCTAGGATGTAGAGAAAGATCAACTTAATGCAAGGTAGGTCCATTCAAAAGTCTGACGGCAGCAGGGAAGAAGCTGTTCTTGAGTCGGTTGGTATGTGACCTCAGATTTTTGTATCTTTTTCCCCGACAGAAGGTGGAAGAGAGTATGTTCGGGGTGCATGGGGTCGTTAATAATGCTGGCTGTTTTGCCGAGGCAGTGGGAAGTGTAGACAGAGTCAGTGGATGGGAGGCTGGTTCGCGTGATGGATTGGACTACATTCACGACCTTGTGTAGTTCCTTGCAGTCTTGAGCAGAACAGGAGCCATACCAAGCTGTGATACAACCAGAAATAATGCTTTCTATGGTGCATCTGTAAATGTTGGTGAGAGTCATCGCTGACATGCCAAATTTCCTTAGTTTTCTGAGAAAGTAGAGGTGTTGGTGGGCTTTCTTAACTATAGTGTCGGCATGGAGGGACCAGGACAGGTTATTGGTGATCTGGACACCTAAAAACTTGAAGTTCTCCACCCTTTCTACTTCATCCCCATTGATGCAGACAGGGGCATGTTCCCCTCTACACTTCCTGAAGTCAATGACAATCTCCTTCATTTTGTTTTCATTGAGGGAGAGATTATTGTTGCTGCACCAGTTCACCAGATTGGCTATCTCATTCCTGTACTCTGTCTCGTCATTGTTTGAGATCCAGCCTACTATGGTGGTGTCGTCAGCAAACTTGAAAATCATATTGGAGGGGAATTTGGCCACACAGTCATAGGTGTATAAGGAGTTTAGTAGGGGGCACCAGTGTTGAGGGTGATTGTGGAAGAGGTGTTGTTACCTATCCTTACTGATTGTGGTCTGTAGGTTAGTGTGGTGAACCATCGTTGGTTACCACTGTGGGGTTATTCCAATGTTACTGTTGGGTTAGGGTGTTGACACTGTGGGGTTGTTATAATGTTGTTGTTGGGTTAGGGTGTTTACACTGTGGGATTAATATACCTGTGGTGGATGCTGTTATGGCACATCCTGGTCGGACCCCGCCTCCTGGGGAGAGGTATAAGACCCTCTGCTCAGGCGAGAACCCCTCCAGTCTGGAATGGTGTACTTGTGTTTAGATAGTTCCATTGTTTGTCAATAAAAGCCTTCAATCGCTGAAGCCTTGTACCTCGTGCTTGATTGTCGCGCATCAGTTAGGAAGTTCAGGATCCAGTCACAGAGGGAGGAGCCGAGGCACAGGCCACGGAGTTTGGAGATGAGTTTCATAGGAATAATGGCGTTGAAGGCTGAGCTGTAGTCAATAAATAGGAGTCTGACATAGGTGTCTTTGTTATCTAGATATTCCAGGATTGAGTGGAGAGCCAGGGAGATGGCATCTGCTGTGGACCTGTTGCGGCAGTAGGCAAACTGTAGTGGATCCAGGTAGTCCACGAGGCTGGAATTGATTCGTGCCATGACTAGCCTTTCGAAGCACTTCATAATGACGGATGTCAAAGCCACCGGACGATAGTCATTAAGGCACGTTGCTTGGTTTTTCTTAGGTACCGGGGTGATGGTCGTCTTCTGAAAGCAGATAGGGACCTCAGATTGTTGTAAAGAGAGCTTGAAGATGTCTGTGAATGCCCCCGCCCAGCTGATCCGCGCAGAATCTGAGTGCTCATCCGGGTACCCCATTTGGGCCAGTCCGTGGGTTGACCTTCGAAAAAGCTGGTCTGACACATCTGCAATGGTGACCCCAGATACAGGTTCATCCAGGGCTTCCAACTAACTGCACTGTCTGAAATTATCCGGTTAAAACCACAGACAAGCACTATTTTAATGGATGATAAATGATAACACAGGGCAGCTCTTCTGAACAAAGAGCAAAATGTGGCTCTGTGTAATTTTTGGCACAGTACAAATACTTATAACCTGTTTACACTGGTTGTGGGCATGTAATTTGTCACTGCAAAGAATGTGTTTGTTTTTCAGTAAAAGGCTTTTACTTCATGGTCTTTACAGCCCTGATCTGGGTTCATCATTAATTTATAAAAACTGCACTGTCATGTGATACAACAAATAAAAACACTACACAAAGATGTTGCTGGCAGCAACATAAAAAATAGCAATGGCAATGAAAATAATGTTTGGTGGGATAATAAAAATAGAAATAGGAAGCCTGTTTTGAAAAGACAGATATTACTTTAACATATGCACTTGCAAATATATCCAGGGCTGCTGCACAGCCCAATTTCATGGACCTTTGGCTTCTGTGTGTTCACTCAATCCAGCCCAAGCACTTGCGAAGCAACTTAAACTTAGCCATGTTCAGGAAAAACTAATCAACAAGATTCCTCGCCCCTCATTACATATTCATGGTACGCTCCCCACCGATCATGGGCCAGGTACTGAAAGTTGCTAAAGGGACAGGACAGGAAATTCTATGCATTCACCAAACGCAACGCTAGACTTAAGAAGGTAGAAATTTGGACTGATTTCATTTCAATATACTATAGTTAATTGACGAATGGTTTATTTTCATGGAGATCACCTTATGCTCAACTATAACATCTACTGACACAGTGTGGCTATATGGACTGTTAGCTAGATTTTCTCATTTCTAACATCAGTGCCTCAGGAAACTCTGATTATTCAAGTAGATTTTATGGCTTTGGGATACAACCTGAGATAATTGGAATTATCCGCATGCTGAAACCATACATTTCTCTTTTATAGTTACCCATAACATAACTCATAAGACTTCTCAGAACAAATCAATCACCGTCCACAATTAAAGTAGTCCAATAACTTACTCAGGAGGTCTTGTGCCACAGTGGGTAGCGTCCCTGCCTCTGAGCCAGAACCTCTAAGTTTGAGTCCCACACCAGGGCCTGACAGCCAAGGAAGGTACGTTCATAATGTGGCCAAACAAGTTGACCTGCAAAATCCTCCCAACATATGCCAATGGCGGGTGGTAAGAGTGGAGAAAGACTTCTGGTCGGCTATGCTTGATGTGGAGCCTTCAAGCTATAAGCTCCTGGCGACAGGCTAGTGACCTGGTCCAGGGGTAAAAAAACTAGCTACAGAAACATATGGAAGACTGCCTTAGTGACTTCCCACTAAGTGTGGGAAGAGAAACAACAGCAAATAACTTACTCACCTCAGAACTGAAATGGCAAATAAATATCAGTCACTCAACCAAGAACTCAGATATTCATTCAGTAGGTATTCACCCATCCCATAAAGAATTCACATTTGAGAAGCACCTTTCAAACCCTCAGGAACTGGAGCATCATCCAGGATAATGTGCACAAATCCCTGCAATAGGGTTTGAACCAATGATCCTGTGACTCGAGAGGAAAGTGATATTATTGAGAAGCCAAGGTTAATAGCTGGTGACTGATCACTCGTTCAAACATTGAATTGTTCAAATACTCCCCCTCAAACTCTTCCTCTCTCGTAACTCACTCAGACACTAATCAATCCATCAATAATTAGATTTTTGCCCAATAGATCAATCATTTCTCGATAATTTACTCCCCACTAAGCATCACTCAGTCCCTGATTTAATCACTCAACACTACAATCTAGCAACCACTCACCCACCGATTACTTAGTTAATCACTCGCTTAACCACTTTCGGCATGCCTCATCTGCTCTGCAGATCGATCACTGAATTAATTGATCAAGCTAACTTCTGAAATAATAATCTTGTTTAATTTTTATTCCTTGTCAATTCTCTCTCCTTTCCTCACGGAAGTGTTGACTGAAGCAAGTGGGCATTGTCCACCTCCCATTAACTGGCCAAGTGGGGATTATTCATGTCTTGACCTTGTCTTGTATTCAAGCTTTGATAGCAAGTGTTGACAGGCTATTAGGCTATTGGGATATCACAACCAAGCAAAGTCCTGTCATCACCCAGTGCCCATATAGGCACAGTTTAATCAAAAACCATTGATTAGCAATTTAGAACAGGAATCTCTTCCTAACTGAGAGGTACTGAGGGCAACCATGTTGCACCGATTGTTCCCTCTGCTCCATTCCTGTTGTAATATTTCCTTTAAAGTTCCAAGTAACATGCAGGCAATAACCCCAATCATGTTGCTTTTAAATTACTGGCATCCGGGAGCGATTTGCCTATTTTCCGCAGTAATATCAGTAAAACAGTTAATGATGTGCATGGAACATTACTGGGACATCTGTGGCAAATTACAGAGTTATAGTTTCACTGGTCTTTTTCCATGATACTTCATTCATAACATGAAATGTCCTTGTGGGTATAATAACACAGCAAAAATAATGGAATCGGAAATAAAGTAATGAAAATTTTACTCTGTACGCTATCCAGAGCTTAATTTGGGTGAGAGTGGGAGGTTTTTCAATGATGTTGACATCAGAGTGGGTTAGACACAGATGATGCTGGGTTTTATCACCTCTCTGCTGCATGAATAAGATCAAAGCCCCGATATCTCCACTGACAGATTCCGCAAGAAGTTTTCTGATGTCAATACATTTTCTTTGAGATGTGCCTTTTGCACTGCTGGTTACATTAATGGGATATTCCAAATCTTGCTTGTTAATTTAAACATTCTGTAAATGCATTTCTTTTTTTTTAAATTAGCTTTCAACCTTGGTCTGACCTGTCCAGCCAGAGTGATGGCTTTTGAAATGTGCTTTACTTGCATGGTCAGCAAAAGGCATTGATTTTCCCATTTAACAATTTGCAACGGGACATTGAAGGAACAACATCGAATGATCTGAACCAGTCCTGGAGAGCGAGGTTATGGGCTTTGAGAGACCTGATGGTAACCGGTCTGAAAATCTGATTACATGGTTCGAATTTCCATCGGGTAATTAAAATAAACCATGCTGTGTGCTTTGATGATGAGAGAGCAAACTCCCTCTGGCTTGGAGCAGTGCATTACACCAGGGACTGTCGGGAAAACAGTAGCCTGAACCTGTCACAGGGCAATCCAGCAATAGGTTCAACACTTTCATTCCGAGACACTCATATTCACATTTTGAGCTTTTCACAGCTAGCAGAACATACTAACCAGCTAACCATCACCATTAAATTCTCATTAATCCTCTGTATGTTATGCCTCAACATCTCTTATCCCAAATCAGGCACTTGGACACTAGGACAGCTAGACTGTTAACATCTGCCCCTTTGCTGCAGGCACTTACTTAATAATCCAGTTGCAATTTGTGTTTAGAACAGAATACATCACCATTACAGTACATTTAACCACAGCATAGAGTTTATTATAAGATGTTTATTGTCCCCTTCCCCCGACATATCTTCTTTTATTGCACAATTAAAAAAGAACAACAGACTTAACGGAAAGCTGAATAGCAATGGCTGTTAAATTGACGAATCCTACAATAGTATGGCCGATCGTTCATTGACAGTGGTTGCTTTTCTCTTAAATGTGCCCCATTTCAAGGTAAGAGGGAGCGAGGCCTTGGTGCAGTTAAAGATGAATTGTCATTGAGTTGTATTTTGTACAGGATGAAAGATCAGAAGCTGACAAGGAGAGTACTGACAAAATAAAAGCGCACTGTGTGATCAGGGGGAGCGAGGCTGGTGTAGGCAGCTGGTGTCACAGAGATGAAGGAAGATGTACTTCTCACAACAACGTTAACATGGTTATATTGTAAAAATTTGTCTGCCACCTTAGGTCTCCACTTGGGTTAATTCCTTTGTGTCAACTGTGGCTCAGAAATATATTCAGCACCGAGTCCATATTAATTCAAAGATTTGAGCATAAAATCTAGACAGGGGCAGCACGGCGGCACAGTGGTTAGCACTGCTGCCTCACAGCGCCAGGGACCCAGGTTCGATTCCCGGCTTGGGTCACTGTCTGTGTGGAGTTTGTACGTTCTCCCCGTGTCTGTGTGGGTTTCCTCTGGGTGCTCCGGTTTCCTCCCACAGTCTGAAAGACGTACTGGTTAGGAACAGGCGCCGGAGTGTGGTGACTAGGGGAATTTCACGGTAACTTCATTGCAGTGTTAATGTAAACCTTACTTGTGACTAATAAATAAACTTTAAAACTTTAGACTGACACTCCAGTGCTGTATGGCCAGAAGTATTGACTTTTAAGAGGGGCTGTTACTGCCCTCTCAAATGGGTGTAAAAGATCTCACAACATTATTTTGAAGAAGGGTTCTATCCGAGGATCCCAACGGATATAAATCCTTTTGCAAGCATCACTAAAACAGGCTATCTTGCCATTCTCACATTCCTGTTGGGTGCAAATTAGTCACCATTTTCCCCTACATTACAACAGTGCCTATACTTTGAAAGTACTTCATTGGCTATAAAGCCCTTTGCAAAGGTTGTGAAAGGCAATATCTAAAAAAAAGCATTTCTTTGTTTAAAAAAAAGCAGGTGGCAAAAAGATTCAAAAGTCTGAGGTCACATGCCAACTGACTCAAGAACAGCTTCTTCCCTACTGCCGTCAAACTTTTGAATGGACTTACCTCGCATTAAATTGATCTTTCTCTGCACCCTAGCTATGACTGTAACATTACATTCTGCACTCTCTCCTTTACTTCTCTATGAACAGTATGCTTTGTCTGTATAGTGCGCAAGAAACAATACTTTTCACTGTATACCAACACGTGACAAAAATAAATCAAATCACATCAAATCAAAAGATGGTGAAAACACAAATGGAGGTTATAGAAGGAGGCTGTTGGGAATCTGTAGGAAGGAGCTGTTATGTTTTCTAACCTTCACACTAACTGCATTGCAGTGTTAATGTAAGCCTACTTGTGACACTAATAAATAACCTTAGCCTTTAATGGTGAAAAAGCTCTGCTTCTGACGACAGCTGTGCGCACTGATTTAAAATGATCTCCCACCCAAAACACTGTTCACCATTCACTGTTCATTCGTAACTGAAGGGGCAGGTCGTAGGCCCACCCAGCTCCCTCTATAACTTAGTATCATGACGTTCACACGAGAGGCTGTAGTTGCCTCACTCTCTGATATTCTCTCACATGCAGTGAGGTAACATTGTGCTACTGGCTGGGAACAGGGATGAGGGCTGATTTTAATATCCTTGTTTGAAATTTAATCGGCCGAACTGATCTAAACTTCAGTCAAGCCTCCCCCTCATCCCACGTTATCAGTTTTTTCCCTTGTGCATTTTTTTTTTAACTTATTAGTGTCACAAGTAAGCTTACATTAACACTGCAACAAAGTTATTGTGAAAATCCCCTAGTCGCCACACTCCGACACCTGTTCAGGTACACTGAGGGGGAATTTAGCATGGTCAATGCACCTAACCAGCACATCTTTTGGACTGAGAGAGGAAACCGGAGCACCCGGGGGAAACCCATGGAGATACGGGGAGAATGTGCAAATTCTGCACAGTGACCCAAGCTGGGAATTGAACCCGGGTATTTATCTAGATCACTCTTAAAGTTATATAGTATGTCACATTATATATGTTTCTCCAACATCTCACACAATTCTATATGTCCTTGGCCAACTGCGATGCTCCAGTGAAGCCCGACGCAAGCTGGAGGAGCAGCATCTCATCTTCCAGCCTTCGGGATTCAACGCTGAGTTTGTTAACTTTAGATTTTGACTTTTCCCCCCATCTTAAACCCCCTTTTCTTTTTTTAATATTCCATACACATATTGATTCAATGGAAAACACCCCCTCCCCTTCTCACACCAGACCATCTATCGTTTGTTCTTAAAGCTGCTACTTTTTGTTGCGGTTTCTTTCGTTCTAACATTGTCCCTCCTTTCAGTTCTGACAAAGGGTCTATGACCCGAAACGTCAACTCCGTCCCTCTCTCGATAGATGCTGGCAGACCTGCTGAGGTTTTAGAGCATCCTCTGTTCTTGATACAATTAATTAGCTTGAGGTGCATTGACAATTGTTACTGCAGGCGACCATGCCAGTCATTTGGCAGTACTGACCCTTACTGAAAAGTGAATCTTAATCTATAGCCAGTGGGGTGGGGGGGTGGAAATCGGGGCTGGCCTGGACACGTCCGGGAGGCCAGCGATCGGGGGGATCGGAGGGGCAACATTGGGGGGGTCGCGGGGTCGGCCAGTGATCGAGCTGGACTGTGATTGGGAGGCTGGCTGTGCGGGGCTACTGAGCATGCGCCAATCTCAGCATTGACAAATTGGCGCATGCACAGTGATCCGCTCAGCACTATGCTGACGGCCTCTTGGGTGAATTTCAGTGTGATCACGCTAGGGCACTCTGTGATGCACAGTGTGGGTGATTCATTTTGAAACTCCCGCTAAAGAAAAGCAGCGGGATTTACTCCAGTTTTTACGTGAATTCGGCACTTGGAATTTTTTGGGAGAATTCCACCGTTTCTTTGAAAACATCACAGCAACTCAAAGAAAGGCCTTCCTTGAACTCTGAGCGGCTTAAAAAAATACCTCACATTATTAATTATAATTTTGAACAAATCTGAGAGATTGGACCGAAGCATTTTGTTACTCCCCAGCTAAATCCAGGACACAATAGAATACCTATTGTATATTACTCTGCTAACATTGTAACTGAAGTCACATGCCTTGAAGCATGCAAACTGGGAAAAGGAGACAGAATGCTTTGCAATTCAGGCACCTTACAAGTGAATAATTTTGCTAATTTTGATTGAAGAAATATTCGTCATTTCAAATATTAACGCTTACCATTCTTTTCCTTCAGTTCAACGGGATTTTCACAGTAACCTCATTGCAGTGTTAATGTAAGCCTACTTGTGACACTAATAAAAAAACTTTAAAAACTTTAAAACTTATCATTTGATTTTTATTTGCCGTGACTTTAATCCAGAAAGTTGTTCAAAAATACTTAATAGAAACATAGAAGACAGGAGCAGGAGGAGGCCGTTTGGCCCTTCGAGCCTGCTCTGCCATTCATCACGATCATGGCTGATTGTCCAACTCAATAGCCTAATCTTGCTTTCTCCCCATAATCTTTGATCCCAAGTGCTATATCCAGCCGCCTCTTGAATACATTCAATGTTTTGGCATCAAATACTTCCTGTGGTAATTAATTCCACAGGCTCACCACTCTTTGGATGAAGAAATGTCTCCTCATCTCCTAAATGGTCTACCCCGAATCCTCAGACTGTACCCCTGGCTTTGGATTCCCCCATCTTCGGGAACATCCTCCCCGCATCTACCTTGTCTAGCCCTGTTAGAATTTTATAAGTCTCTATGCAATCCCCCCTCATTCATCTGAACTCCAGTGAAAACAATCCTAACCTGGTCAATCTCTCCTCATACATCAGTCCCGCCATCCCCGGAATCAGCCTGGTAAACCTTTGCTGCACTCCCTCGAGAGCAAGAACATCCTTCCTCAGAAAAGGAGACCAAAACTGCACACAATATTCTAGGTGTGCCCTCCAAGGCCCTGTATAATTGCAACAACACCTCCCTGCTCCTGTACTCAATACCTCTCGCAATGAAGGCCAACATACCATTTGCCTTCTTTACCGCCTGCTGCACCTGTATGCTTACCTTCAGTGACTGGTACACAAGGACACCCAGGTCCTGCTGCACACTCCCCTCTCCCAATTTACAGCCATTCAGGTAGTTATCTGCCTTCTTCTTTTTTCTTCCAAAGTGAATAACCTCACATTTATCCAAATTATTTATCCAAATTTATCCAAAATGGACAGTGTGAGAGGGGAGTTACTAAAGTTGCTGAAGGCAGACCTGATAGGAAGGTATTATATAAGACAGTATTTGAAAGCTTGATTGTACAAGTTGAGTGGAGGATATGTGAATTGACAGTCAGGGAGCATCCTCTTCCATCAATTCTGGAAAAGAGGGAATGTGCAGTGTGCGGGAAGCAAGGCAAAGGACATACAAAAGTACAAATTAAGAGTAAGAGCAGGCCAGTCGGCCCCTCGAGCCTGCCCTGCCATTTATTAAGATCATAGCTGATCTGACTGTAACCTCAACCCCACATTCCTGCCAACCCCCAATAATCTTTCACCCCCTTGTTAGTCAAGAATCTATCAAGCTCAGCCTCAAGAATATTCTAAGATTCTGCTTCCACTGCCTTTTGAGGGATAGATTTCCAGAGACACACAACCCTCGGAAAGAAAATATTTCTCTTCAATGAGAGGCCCCTTATTTTTAAACAGTGACCCTAGTTCTAGATTCTCTTGGCGAAAGGAAACATCCACTCCACAGCCACCTCAGGATCTTAAAGGTTTAGTTCAAGTCGCCTCTTACTCTTGTAAACTCCAGTACATACAAACATTAACAGAGGAAGTCACGGGGGCAAAATGGGGAAAATCTGTCAAGCAATCTGTAGAAAAAATAAAGGATTTTTAAATATAGGCACTGAGGAACAGCAAACCAACAACTTTTCAGGGTTGAAATGATGGACAAACAGGAAAGGATATAGGCAAATGAGGGTAGTGAAGAAGGACCTTCGCTTGCAATCTGATGCCTAAGGTGCTGGAGGTGTAAGTTATCCATGCCTCCTCCACCAGGGTCACTTCTGCGATGGTCACTGGTCCTCTCTGTTGTAGGCCCTTTATTTAGCATTCTACATGCTCTCACCCTGCAAATGGGGGAACTGGATCAGTCCTAAGAGTGGTTGGCATGGATGCGTGCTTCTTCATGATGTAATCGAAACAATGAAAGCAAAAACCAGGCAGTTGTAAAAGGAGCGGAGCTGGCAACTTCTGAGGATAATGGGTACAGGCATTTTGATGGAGATTGGATGAGAATGGGTGCAACTCAAGCAGGCCAGATAAGATGAAATGAGGATGACATTATCAGCAGTCATGAAATGATGGTGAAAAATGGTATAAAGCTAAAAACAGGAGATCCTGAAAAGTGCATCTTAAAGTTACGGCTTAACGAGAGACTTAGAGATCCATGTATATAGTTCATTAAAATGTCATGAATTGGTGTCGTACAAATGATCAAAAAATGCTGGCCTTCTTATCTAGAGGACTAGAATATTACAGGCTAGAAAGCTCCTCAAAGTCTTGGCTAGACCACACCTGGAGTACTGTAAACAGTTTTGTATATCACACCTTCGGAAAGATATATTGGTCTTGGAGGGAGTGCAGTCTAGATTTACCAGAATGATACCTGGACTTCCACGGGATAAATTAAAAGAGATGACACAAACTAGGGTTATATTCTCTGGAATCTAAAGGGTTGAGAGGTGATTTGGTTGAGGTTTTCCTGATATTAAGGGGAAACTGATGGAGTAGATAGAAAGTATGTCTGCTGAGGAAGCAGGAGTTAAAGTTAATTTGTCACAATTAGGCTTACATTAACGCTGCAATGAAGTTACTGTGGAAATCTCCTAGTCACCACTCTCTGGCGCCTGTTCGGGTACACTGAGGGAGAATTTAGCATGGCCAATGCACCTAACCTGCACGTCTTTCGGACTGTGGGAGAAAACCCACACCGACATGGGGAGAACATGTGTGAGAATCAAAATGGAAGGTAGTGCAATGAGCCATTGTGATTGGTGCTGAGAAAAAGGATGTGTGGAGAGGAGTGGTATGAATAGGTTAGATGGACAGCAGGGAGTTGAAGGTGCATTGCCGATGTATAAAGATGGGTGTCTAATTATTATTCTTGACCTGATCATGCCATTGAAATGTTCCCTGAATTGGATTCATATCCTTGGCATCACACTCCTGCTGATCCTCCTCCATCCAGGCAGTTTGATTCTTCTTTCTATCTGTGGGGAACAATACATTGCCTCTTGCCCTCACAGCACCCATCAGGACCTCATCAGAAGCTTCAGAGAATTGGGTGTCAGGGCTTCATAGGGGCACACACCATATTCCCTCCCTTTCTCAGCCATTTAACAATTTCTTTAACTCTATTTTCTCTGTCCTCAGCCTCTCTCAAAGAATTTGACTGTGATTTTTAGGCAGTCACCACGAAATTGTGTCGTGGTGGGCGGAATGCCTGCAGACATGTGATCCTAACTTGAAAATGAAAGCTTTATTTAAATGACGCCTAGGCTGTTCCAGTCTTCAAAGTTGCTCGCTGATGACCTCTCGCACTGTGTTCCCCTCTTCCAGATAATACTGAGGCCAAGGAACTGGGAGCAAGAATAAAGAACTTGTAGAGGGGCTAAATTTAATTGTTTAGATCATTCCAGTATTAGCCGGGATTTAATTCAGCTTTTATATGACTTGCAGTGGAAATGCAGTCCAACTGCGCAGATAATTGTGGAATTGAGGGAAATGGTGGAATGATAAGATTGGAGAGTCATCAACAGACATGATATCTTGCATCTGGATGATGGTACTGAAGAACACCACGAAAATAGGGAAAATAAGTGAGCCAGGAAACGCGGTATAATGGGGCTGACCAGGCAAGGGCAAAAATAGAAAGCATTGCTGGAGATGAACTGGCTACACTTGGACATCTAAAAGTAGAATCATGCAAGGCTGGATCCATAGAGATGGATCCGGATGATGCAGGAGGGGCAGTGAACCATGATGAATGCCACAGAGGGGTCACACCACGTGGTATCAATGGTGATTTTTGACCAGAGTGATCTTAAGTGCTTTCCCTACACGTCTGCTGCTGGGAAAAATGAAGGCAGATTTAACAGTTTAAACACTGGGTGCTGGCTCACGGTAGCTGCTTTCTGAAATGGATGATTAAATGTGTCCGAGTAGAAACATGACTAGTGAGTCAGATCCAGTCTTCAGCAGCTCCTACTGGAGGTACTCAAAGACTGAAATGGGACATAAAGAAGAAGACAGGGCCCTGGGAAATGACGAACTGCCCAAACACATTGCTGGAGGATGATAGACAGAAGACCTGAAAGGACGGACCATAAACAAACTTAGATTAGCATCTGTTTTTACCAATTAAGTACGACAAAGCAGCATTACAACCTAATAAACAAATGCTTGAGAGGCAGCTGTGGTAAAAAATAGCAATCTTTAGAAATATAATGAGATTTTGCACAAAAAAATCCCATTTTATTTCCGCAACAGTCTGCGGAGTTTATTTACTTGGAAGTTACAGGGCTTTAAGACAATTAGTACAATGGATGTCAATTAAAGCACAGAATCTGCTCTGAGATGAAAAAATAGAGGTAATTAGTTTTCCTTTATGAATGAGTGGTTTACAAAAGTTAATAATTAGCTGGAAAGAGCAAGTGATCTCATCTATGCGCTATCACAACTCACTCAGAAATTTCAATTACACAACACAGCCCTTGTTCAGCACAGCATAAGAAATTCAATTGGCCTGCTTTCTAAAAAACTTGAAATGTTCCCAGGAAGAATTGTCTTGATCATCCAAAGATGTGCGGGTTAGGTTGATTGGCTATGCTAAATTGCCCCTTAGTGTCCAGGATGCATAGGTTAGAGGGATTAGTGGGCTAAATACGTAGGGTTCTGGGTGGGATTGTGGTCGGTGCAGACTCATTGGGCCGAATGGCCTCCTTCTGCACTGTAGGGATTCTATGATAGCGCCACATCAAGACATCCCTAAGTACTTTACAGCCAATGAAGTAATTTTAAAATGTACTTGCAAGAAGTACAGCAAGGTTCCAGAAATAGCAATGTGAAAATGACCAGGTCATTTGCTTTTTTGTTATTGATGTATGTTAGTTGAGGGATAAATATTGGCTAGTGGGCTGAAGAAAACTCAAACACTTTTCTTCCAATATCACCATGGGATCTTTTACATCCAGCACTAAGAGCAACTGGGCACCTTCGCTTAACATCTCATCCAAAACCACCCGCAGTGAAGACTCCATCAATATGGAGTTTCAGCCGAAGTGTCCGTGTACATGTCTCTGGAGTGGTATTTGAACTCTCATCCTTTTGACACGGAGGTGGGAGTGCTACAATTGTGCATGAACCATAGAACCAGAGAAAATTACAGCTCAGAAACAGGCCTTTTGGCCCTTCTTGTCTGTGCCGAACCATTTTATGCCTAGTCCCACTGACCTGCACTTGGACCATATCCCTCCACACCCCTCTCATCCATGAACCCGTCCAAGTTTTTCTTAAATGTTAAAAGTGACCCCGCATTTACCACTTTATCCGGCAGCTCATTCCACACTTCCACCACTCTCTGCGTGAAGAAGCCCCCCCCTAATATTCCCTTTAAACTTTTCTCCTTTCACCCTTAACCCATGCCCTCTGGTTTTTTTCTCCCCTAGCCTCAGCGGAAAAAGCCTGCTTGCATTCACTCTATCTATACCCATCAAAATCTTATACACCTCTATCAAATCTCCCCTCAATCTTCTGCGCTCCAGGGAATAAAGTCCCAACCTATTCAATCTCTCTCTGTAACTCAGCTTCTCAAGTCCCGGCAACATCCTTGTGAACCTTCTCTGCACTCTTTCAATCTTATTTACATCCTTCCTGTAACTAGGTGACCAAAACTGTACACAATACTCCAAATTCGGCCTCACCAATGCCTTATATAACCTTACCATAACACTCCAACTTTTATACTCGATATATGGCTGACATCTTTTCTGGAGTGTAGGAGGCTTAGGGATGATTTTATAGAGGTCTATAAAATAATGAGGGGCATAGATCAGCTAGATAGTCAATATCTTTTCCCAAAGGTAGGGGAGTCTAAAACTAGAGGGCATAGGTTTTAAGGTGAGAGGGGAGAGATACAAAAGGGTCCAGAGGGGCAACTTTTTCACAGAGAAGGTGGTGCGCGTCCAGAACAAGCTGCCAGAGGTAGAAGTAGAGGCGGGTACAATTGTAAGACGGGTATAGAAGGATATGGGCCAAATGCGGGCAATTGGGACTAGCTTAGGGGTTAAAAAAGGGGCGGCATGGACAAGTTGGGCCGAAGGGCCTGTTTTCATGCTGTAAACTTCTATGACTTTGGTATAAAGATGTGTAGGAACACTGCATTCATTTTAGAGAAAGGCTAAGAGGTGGCATAAGGAGCTTGTTCCATGAGCCCAAGTAAGTAAAACAAATGCCCAATGTGGCAGTGAACTATCTTCCAGGTTTAAAAATAAGAAATAGGAGCAACAGTAGGCAATACAATCCCTTGCCCCAGCACTGTCACAATAGGTTCATGACTGACCCTCTACCTTAATTTTACTTTCCTGCCCTATCCCCATATTCAATAACACTATAGTATTTATTTCCAGTGGAGTGTGGAGACAAGAGGTTATTTAATGGAGCTTGTAAAATAAATTGCAATGGTTTTGATAGCATGAATCGGGAATGACCTTTTCCTCCTGTTAAACATAGAAAATAGAAGCATGGATAGGCCATTCAGCCCTTCAAGTCTGCTCCGCCATTCATTTTTATCCTGGATGATCATCAAATTCAATATCCTGATACCCCCTTGCCCCACCCCCCCTATCCTTTGATCCCTTTAGACCCAAGAGTTATATCTAATTTCTTGCTGAAATAACACAACGATTTGGCCTCAAGTACTTTCTGTGGTAGTGAATTCTATCGGGGGAAGGTACGAAAGTCTGAGGACACGTTCCAACCGACTCAAGAACAGCTTCTTCCCTGCTGCCATTAGAGTTTTGAATGGACCTACTTTGCACTAAGTTTATCTTTATCTACACCCTAGCTATGACTGTAACACTACATTCTGCACTCTCTCCTTTCGTTATCTATGAACAGTATGCTTTGTCTGTATAGCGCGCAAGAAACAAAACTTTTCATTGTATCCCAATACATGTGACAATAATAAATCAAATCAAAATCCACAGATTCACCACTCTCTGGGTGAAGAGCTTTCTCCTCACCTCAGTCCTAAAAGGTTTACCCCTTATCCTCAAACTATGATCCCGAGTTCTGGACTCCTCCCACCAACAGGAATCAATAATGAAGGATTCGCAATTTAAAGATGTTACTCACGTGAGGAAGTGATTAAAATAAACTTCACTGTAAACTGGAGCATAGAAAGCCATGCCCAGGTAGTAGTTGAGGCAGAGATTATTGAATCTTTTAAAAGAAAGTATATGAATATTTAAAGTGGAGCAAAATCGAAACAACAGGACAGTAGGAATCAATTTGGATTACTTGTGCAGAGTGACAGAGATAGTGGACCAAATGGCCTCAGAAATCATAGATTCATAGAATCCCTACAGTGCAGAAACAGGCCATTCAGCCCAAATCGAGTCTGCACTGACCACAATCCCACCCAGGCCCTATCCCTGTAACCCCATGCATTTACCCTAGCTAGTCCCCCTGACACTAAGGGCTAATTTAGCATGGGCAATCCACCTAACCCGCACATCTTTGGACCGTGGAAAGAAACCGGAGCACCCGGAGGAAACGCACGCAGACACGGGGAGAACGTGCAAACTCCAACATAGACAGTGACCCACGCTGGGAATCGAACCCGGGTCCCTGGCGCTGTGAGGCAGCAGTGCTAACCACTGTGCCACCCAAAAATGTTTTAATCGTTCAGATACATTGACTTACCTTGAAATGGAGTGATTGCTGTTTTGAGTCAACCTGGAGCAGCTGCCATCTTGCACACAGCGAGATAGCGCAAACAGCAATTCCATCAACGCCCAGTTCATCTGTTTTTTTTTTGTTGAAGGCACAATTTTGGTCAGGACAGCAGAACTTCCGGCTCTTCTTCAAAACAGTTGTGGGTTCTTTGGTGCCCAAGCAAGCAGGGTGAGTTTAATACATCCTATATCTTCAGTTGCATTGTAGCATCAGCCTAGATTACATGCTCACCTTCAGTCACAGCTTTCTGACTCAGAAGAATCCAGCCAACTGAACTGAAGAGGCACTCAGAGAGGCAGGCATTCAGCCTCTCTCACCATTCAAGGCAAATCTGAACTTCAACTCCATTTACCAGTCGGGGGAAAGACTGGAAAACATGACCGAGGATTAGAGGTATCACAGGCTGTATATTTTGCTGGAAGATCGGGGTATGAGCCATGGTTAATAATAAAGGGCACAGTCTGCTTGTATGCCTAACTCAAACCTGTCCAATCTTACCTCTCTGTGGTCTGCTGAGGGTGGGGTATTCAGTGTGGGAATCAATCACATGAGGAGAATACCTAACCAGATATGACAGAATAAATCTGTTCTAGCGAGAATAAATTAACTTAAGCGTGACATCTTACATTATGCAGAGGTGTTACAGAAAGTGCATGATAGATTATGTGCAAGATGTAGCTTCATCTCCCTTCATCTTTAATGTATTTCCTCATGTGTTCTACTTATTTTTGAAACATATTCTAAATCTTATTTCGATGCTTTCTGTTGAACAGCTAAAAGCTGCATTTACTTTCCAAATATAGATCCTAGATTTTATCAGTAGGTGGCAGTATGGCACCACTTAGTGCCAATTTCTTTAATCAAGAATACCAATTAACAGATAGGGGCTAAAGGGACAACAATAAGAAGCATTCTGCTGCTCTCACAATGAAATCACGAGTTTTAGGCTGAATTGTGTAGAATGCGTTTTTTTTTAATTCAAAGAGACTAGAATATACGGCCGTGCTTTCATTCTCCAGAACTCACTGATTGTTTTAATTATGCAAATCTAAACTGCAGATTTACAAAGCAAATTGTTTATTCAAAAGAAATAGCTACAAAATATAAGTTTCCAAAATATGCAAAATATTCTCAATGTACAAAGTTTTGTTTTAAATAAATAATCAACTGTGTAAGGCAACTACAGAAATAAAAGGAGCAGCATCGTGTTGGTTCATCATCATTTTAACCACTTCTACCAGACTCCACATCAACACGCCCAACACCCCTCAAATCCCTTCATCTCCTCTGGCCTAACAAAAAACAGTTCCCATTTTTCCGGTCCTCCTTTCTATTTCACTTAGCAGGCAGCATCCTGGTGAATGTGAGGGATCGCCTCTCATGCCTCAACACCCTCAGTGTTGTCTGGAGCCAAAAGCTGCACCCTGTAATCGCAACCGTGGTGTTTCTAAAGTTTTATACAGGTTTAATGGCGCGGGGGGGGGTGCCTCTGGGAGAATGCAGGATGAGACAATGTCAGTAAGCAATGCCTCGCAGATTCTAATTATTTGTACACAATGACATATCCTCCACTTACGGTGGCACAGTGGTTGGCACTGTGGCCTCACAGTGCCAGGGACCCGGGTTCGATTCCCGGCTTGGGCCACTGTCTGTGCAGAGTCTGCACATTCTCCCGTGTCTGCGTGGGTTTCCTCTGGGTGCTCCAGTTTCCTCCCACAGTCCGGAAGACGTGCTGGTTAGGTGTATTGGCTGTGCTAAATCCGCCCTCAGTGTACCTGAACAGGCGCCGGAGTGTGGCAACTGAGGGATTTTCACAATAACTTCATTGCAATGTTAATGCAAGCCTACTTGTGACACAAATAAATAAATTTAAACTGAGTTGGGTGTTTGGAATCTGGATTTTCCATGAGAATGCAACAAAGGCATCCCTGGTGTTTAAACAAAGAATACTTCTTCTTTCCTCAGCATTCTCCCATTAGCTTGGATATAACCACAGATTGGCTGCCATTTACCATTTTCTCCAGGGGGCTGCCCTTCATGCACCATTATCTTCAGTATACTAAATTAAAGGATGGTGGCAAAATTCAGCTGAGCCTAGTTCTATAAATCTGGAGTTGAATCATACACTCATTGGCATGGGCCAAATGGTCACATTCGGTGCTGTAGTTTCTACGATTCTAAGTTAGCATCAGTCTCCATTTTGATCGCCTGACCTTGGAGATGGTATTTTCCTCACTAAAATGCTGCTTCAATCAAGGAAAATTCTTTTGACTTCCTTCCCAGACCCTGGGGAAACTATAGAAAAGTAAAAGTAATCAAAGACTCGTGGGGGTTTTGCATTTGGAAATTACTACAGGTCTGTCATTCCCCACCAGATAATACAGTATCTGCACCTCACAGATTACACAAAAATAAACTTTTTCAAAAGGTTGAGTAAATCATAGAATCCTTTCAGTGCAGAAGGAGGCCATTCTGCCCATCAGGTTTGCACCGACCAAATGTTGCTTTAATACACACACATAAAATGCAGAGGCTCGCCGGATAATTTCTCAGTTTCGAATGAGTTTAGCTTCCACATGTTCCAATAGATAATGGGGAAAGAGTAGAATCAAGCCCAACAGGAGTGCCACAATCAGTACGCAGAGCAGGCTATAGCGGCCAATGAAGAAACTGTCATAAATCTGAAAGAGAAGCAAAAGGGGACAGGGATCAGATCTGTGTGCCAGCTTCCAACACTTTCCTCCTTTTGAGAAAGCAGAGGTAATCTGCTTCCATATTTGATCAAACCAAATTAATCTGACTGCAAGCAGGTGAATGGAGACCAGTCTTAGATGACATCTCTCTCTCCTCACCTCTTTCAGAGAAGCCCTCAGCTGCCATCTCAAAGCCTCTCAGTGTAAACTGGGAACTAATTCTAGTAGAAAAATCACAAGTGGACATTTCAATGTAACATCCAACGATGCTGGTTGTAACTAGCCGCTGCATAATTGCTGCAATATTACTGGCCCCAGTACAAACCAAGGGTTTAGCTCTCCCTGCTCATTGCATTATGCAGATGGGTCCTGAGGTACACAGACCAGAGGGGTGCAGATTTTGATCAACAGATCCCATTGAGTTAGCTGATTTGAGCTGGGATGGTGCAGTACAAATAACCTCAATGACCCTGGATAAAGATGGAAAGAAAAACAGGGCTGTCACTCCCGTTTGCTACCTGGCGATTCCCCCCCACCCCACCTCCTCTTGACAGTGGAGATCCAAGGAGAAGATGGTGCCTGCGGTAATTTTACCAGAGAAAGAGTACAAGACTTAGGGTGAGAAAAGGAAAAAAATAAAAATAACCTGGGTTATTTAAGTTGGATTCTGCAACATCCTACAGTAATATGCTGAAATAACACTGAATTAGACTTATCTTGACAATGTGCCAAAATTATGGATTGTTTCTTGTACAATGTGCTATTTCCAAGGTCAGACTATTGTAAACAGAAACTTTTGAGAAAAACATATTACAAACCCCTTGAATTGAATAAAGGTGGTTTTTAAAAATACAGAAAACAAGTGACTCTTACACAAAGAGATTATGTTTCACTCTTTTTCCAGAAAAAACAAGCGTGACTTTGACTTAAAAAAAGTGGGACTTCATAAGTCTGGAGTTTCAGCCCACACCATGCAAGCCAGACAATGTGCAGTGAAACACAAGACCTTGTTAAGTCCAGTGCACTCTCACACATAATCTATTCTGGTGGCAACATCAAAAGCTGGGTAAAGCGCACAGCGGACTTCCTGTCTTATGCCATTACCATTCTGCAACGAGCTGCCAAAAGGTACATGCAGGAGGATCCCAGGCTGCTTTTCACGTTGGTGTTCCTTTGCTAACTGTAAGGATGTACCCAATTCTCCCCATGTATGCTGCAAATCAGCAGTTTGGTGAATCACCATCTCTGAAGCTATATCCTACCCACATTGACATCCAGAGTATTGGCCCATCTTACCACCGGGATAGCATTGGGTCTTGATTGTTGTCTAGTGATATTTCTAAGTGTGTGCAGCAAGTAAAGAAAGGATCCCTGTTTGTCCATGATGCCCTTCACGCTCAGCAAGCTGAACAAGGCCGAACGTGTAGGCTCATTTAAAGAATGGCTGGTTGGAGGTATCAGAGAACAAGTACAACCTGGGGAACAGTATCTCAGTCTGCAGACTTTTGGCAGAGGTCGAGAGAAAATTGGAGGCAAAGGAAAATCCTTTTCACACTTTCTGAAAACTCCTGGCAACTAGGGAAGTGGTAATCCAGAGCACAACACTCAGATAAATGGAACAAAATCAGAAAATGCTGGAGAAACTCAGCAGATTTGACAGCATCTATGAAGAGACAATGGAGCCAACGCTGAGTCAGGATGCTCCTTCCCACTCAGCTCTGCTGAAGGGTCACCCAGACTCGAAACATTGCCTCTATTCTCTCTCCACGGATGCTGTCAGACACAAGTTCCGCCGGCATTTCTTGTTTTGGTTTCAGTTTCCAGCATCCGCAGTATTTTGCCTTTATCTTGGTGTTTAACTCAAATAAATGGAACCACTGTTGTGTAAATCAACAGCGGAGAAGACAAGAGGAGTTCTCACCTGAAATGGTGTTCTCATATTGACATCTGATAAATAATGAAATGAATGGCCGAGACACATCATCTTTATCAGCATTCTGTCCACAAACTGTTCAATTACATTTTAAACAATGATCATCAAATTTAAGCAAGAATGAAATAGACAACTGAGGGAGTGGAAGATACATTTTCTGATGGGCAGTGTACCTGAACAAACACTTATAGGATGTGCTCTATTCCTGCAGATAGTTTTTATTTAAACCAGAGGTATACCTGTTAACCAGAGATATACCTATTAAACAGGTAACACAACTATGTTAACGCAGAGTGAATCTTTATGCAAACACATTAAGTACACATAGAATGTTAACTGGTAACCATAAAGTTTATTTGTTAATTGTGTGGTTGTTATTTTGAATAATAACTTAAAGTTAGTTGCAAGCTTAAAGCTGTTCCTAAACACACATGTATGCTTGAATCCCAACTAAACTGTTTTATATTGACTTTAGACTTGCTGTGTTCCTTTGCTGTTGTCTTGGGTGGGGTGGGGGGCACTCACTCTTTAACATACTTGGAGCTCTGAAGTAATTGTAAGCTTGCTGGACTCCTCTTGGTAATATGGATCCAGTTACGGAAGGCTGACTCTGTATATTTAATCCTCTGGTACAGGGACCTTAATCTGATGTTAAAACCATGGACCCACTTTTTCACTGGCTAACAATGTCAGAAGCCTGGATGTCTGTACTTTGGAAGGCAGTTAACAGAAGAACAACCAGGCATCTGCAGCTAACTGATCCCCTGTGTGTAACAGCACCAAAGGCTTATAGGAATCTCCAGCGAGACTAGAGTACAGTTGATTGCTAAGGGCTGTCTTTTGAATTTGATATTAAACCAAGGTCTGGTTCTGCTAATCACAGTCAATATGGTGGTGGCACTTTCTCCACCTTTGGAAGAGAACAGAAAAAACTCTCAAACAAGATAAAAGTAAAAATATAAAATGTCAAATTCATGAAAGAAACAAACTTCGCCCTCAAAAAGTAAAATGAACTCAGGGACTTGCATATGATTTATGGAGTTGGGGCTGTGGAGAGAGAGGAGCACAGTAGGCCATTTGGCCCTGCGAGTCTTTTCTGCTATTTAATAAGACCATGGCTGAATCTCGAGTTAGCCTCCCTGTCTGATTCCCTTGAATCCCTGAGTATCCAAAACATGTACCAATCTCTGCCTTGCATATACACGATGTGGAAATGCCGGCGTTGGACTGGGGTAAACACAGTAAGGAGTCTAACAACACCAGGTTAAAGTCCAACAGGTTTATTTGGTAGCAAACGCCACTAGCTTTCGGAGCGCTGCTCCTTCGTCAGATGGAGTGGAACGACAGACCATCTGTTACCTTCTGGAAAAGAGAATTCTGAAGACTCACAATCCTGTGTGTGAAAACATTTCTCATCTCAGTCGGAAACAGCTGTGGTCTTAACCCGAGTCGGTGCCTCTGGCTGTAGACTCCCCACCCAAGAAAAAAGTTTCTCAGGATCAACTCTTCAAAATCTTCTGTTTCAATGAGATTATCTCCCATATGCCTAAACTCCAGAGAGTATCGGCCAATTGTTGCACTCCTTTGGAAAGTACATCCTTCCTTAGGCACAGAGACTAAAACTGTACACAGTATTCTAGGTATGATCTCAATTAGCCTTGTCCAATTGCTGCCAGACTTCCTCACTTTGGTAGTCCAAGCCTCTTGCAAATAAAGGCCAACATACTATTTGCTTTCCTAATTTTTTGCTGTACCTACATGCTCACTTTGTTTTTTGCGCAAGGACACCCAAATTTCTCTGAACAGCACCACCTAATTGTCTCTCACCATTGAAATATAATCAGCTTTTCTATTCCAACCAACAAAGTGAATAACCTCACCTGTGCCCAAGTTACACTTCACAGCCACCTTCTTGCACGCTCACCCGCCATAAAACCTCACGTGCAAGGCAGCATTTTCAGAACTGGTATATAACATAGAGAATGACCAACAACAGGGAGAGGCTGTCCAGCTGATGGAAGAGGCCAGGGCACTAAACGCATTAAAGTGGAAGGGGTAGAAGCATCAATATTCTGCAACAATGAGATCAGTTGGATGGATGGGCCTTTTATATGCAAACATTTTGTGACAAAACAGCAGTTCCACTGTCGTGCTGCAATTTCCACCCAAAATTTAAAAGAAATAACTGAATTGAAATAAATTTTAAATGGAATCATCCATGTCCTAATAACAGCATCATTTTGATCATGATTGACGGGACAAGCACTGATCTGCATAAGCATTTACTTGTGACTCACCAAATAAAATCACTGCTACACTCGTAACCCCATTTTAGAGAACACTTTACTTGAAATTCCTAGATAATGTTAGCATGCAAATCTGCAACTTTATGTGTGGTCTAAAATATTAATTAGATTTGAGAGCAGAACAGGCAGAGAGAGAGAACACCAGAGAAAGAATGCTAACGAATGCTAATCATTGCCTCTGCAGGAGGTTTTGGCCGTGTGCTCTCGTGCAGCAATACAAGGGGCTTGCTACACGAAGATGATGTCGAGGAAGAATAAACTCCACCTCGGCGACAGACAAATCTCCTGCGGACTAGACAGGCTCTCGTTTAACACACCTCATTCTTTAATGAGCCAATTAGTGGGGCCTGGTACTGTGAGCAGTACACAGAGCTTGGGCCATGTAATATTAATAGCTCATTGGTTCGCGAGCAGAAGTCCTGCCCTGTGCCCTGCTAATTGGTACCACGGTATTCTATTATTTGATCAGAGGTGGAAGTTAGTTGAAGCACACTACAACACAGTTCCATTTTAAAGTCAGTTTTGTGAAATCTCACATCTGATCAGCTGGAGGAGGTGTTCCAGCCAGTAATTTGCATTAGTCAGGCTAAATTATTCCCATTTACTGGGCTTTTATTTTTAAGATCCTATATATTTTTCTTTTGACACTTCACCTTTATTGATTGACACAAATACCAAAGGAGAACTTGCAACATGCCAAGAAAGTGTGTACAGCCCCTTGAAGAAAATGACTACAGCCAGTCCCAGGTGCTTTAATATTACAGTGTGGAGACCATCAGTGCAGAGAACCACGTGAGGTGGAGGTTTTCTGAGCCTCCTCTGGGGCATTCGTACTGCTGGCAGTGTGTATAAACAGATGCAGATGCTGCTGGATGCAGTGACTGCAGAATGGCCAAAAAAGTTGAAGTCACTATCATCTTTTGAAAGCACAGGCACTGCTGTTCCTCAGTTGACACTAATGCTCTTAATTTTGTTCTGCAGTGTAAATGAAACAGGCCCTAGAGCACTGTGAGCCAATGCATAATGCTGAAATGCTTCAAGCAGAAAGCAGTTCTGCAACACAAATAGGAAATATTTATATATAATTTATACAAAGAGAGAGAGGGAGAGAGAGACAGAACAGATGGAGAGAAATTCCTCTCTCCCTGGGCAACTGTTTTTGTTTGTTTTCAGCTCATGCATTGCAATGCTGAATATAACATTATCACTGTAATAAAAGCTACTCAAACACAATCACTTGGATGTTTTTCAATTCAACCATGACAGTCTACCTCTGTGAGATGCCTCTGGAACCGTACACTCAGATTTTAGGCAATTGGCATCAACTTAGACATCTCCAATGCTTTCGACCCTCGTTCAACAAAGCATTTTTAAGATCTCCTGCTTCATCTTCCCTTTGGAAAAGCTCTGTATCTGTGGTGCAATTGATGACTCATTTTTCAAACTCTGCATCATTGCAGAGACTCTTCCAGACTGTCACACTATTCCTACTCCGTGTCAATGATCTCCTGCACCCATCATTCAACACAATCTTTTGTGGTGATTCTACTCTATAACCTTAAGCTTCTTTTGAATTGCACACCCTCAAGGCACAGACCTCAATCCTCACCCAGAACAATTGTTGAATCTTCACATTTTGATCACCTGCAAGCTCTTCAATGGGTTCAAATCTTTGAAGGTTCAGTTTCTTCATATCTCTCACAAATACAACTAAAAACTATCACCTTTTACTTTTAATTCCTCCACTCTTAGTCTTATTTATTGTTGAAATTCTTCTCTGACCTCTGATGTTACTTCTATATGTGTTCCTCTTCCTTGTCAAATTCACGCTTTTGCCTTCAACAACCATAAATCCAGTGTTTTCCAAACTGTGGGTCACTAACCCTATTTGGGTTGTAGAAAGTGGATGGAGTTGTAAGCTCCCCTTCTCAGAATGCACCCTGCACTTAGGCCCAAGCCGTAGTCCTCCCTATCCTGCCCTCCTTCTCGCTCTCCTATGAAGAGATTGATGCACCTAGTGGCTGGACAGGGAGGCTTCAGGCATCCTGTTTCAGCTGAAAACCCCAAAAAGAAGCTACCAGTCCCACGAGACAATTGCTGCCAGGTTTCTCCAAGTGATGGGCCAAAATTAATGGCAGATATCTTTATAGAGGGTAATATACAGCATGGCAAATGTGCAGATATCCTGGGATCGGAAGCAGGACAAGAGGGACTTTGCTGAGTCTTCCATAACTGGGGAATGTGGTGAACTGAAACCTAAATAAGTATATGAAATCATAAGTACTTTAAAACACAGATTTTTATAATTATATGTATCTACAATGCACAAACTTTAATTATTATATGCTGAATGTTACTCTGCTGTTTTATTGTGTTTTTTATTGGCATCTGGGTCACATTACTTTTCAAGTGTTAAAATAGAGTCATATCAAAAATAGTTTGGGAAGCACTTTGTTAAATATAATTTTCAAACAGGGATCCTTTCACTACGATTCCAACAACATCGTAATTATATCAGTAGGTCGTCAGATTTCAGGATTTTTTAGTTGATTTATTGGCATGTTTGTTCTATTACTGTACACCTATTGAAGATTGAGGGTGGTGGGTGTCTGGAATTCACTGCCTGAGTTGGTGGTGGAGGCAGAGACCCTAAACCCATTTAAAAAGTACCTGGATCTACATCTTAAGTGCTGTAAGTTGCAGGGCTATGGGCCATGTGCAGGAAGATGGGATCAGAATATGCACCTGGGTGTCGTTGGGTCAGCATGGACAAGATGGGCCAAATGGCCCCTTTTTTCATGCTGTACAATTTCTATGGTTCTATGTTTTCTGCAATTATTACAATTTTTGGGCAGCTGATATGGTCTTAAGGAAATTAGTTTTTCAGTGAGGTGGGTCCCATGGAATGTCAATATTTTTAGATACCCCACAGAAAAGAAGTTTGAAAACTATTGCACAATAAATCCCACGTCCATCCAGGACTCAGAGAACATGGCCAAACCAGATAATGCTTACAATACCTTTCTTATATCAAAGTCCAAATCAGTTTAAAGGGAAAATTTCTCACCTGATGCAGGGGCCATTTTCCCATACTAGCCTCCAACATCTCGTTACACAATCCTCCTCGTAGCTCCTCCTTGTATCAGTGCTTCTGTGGTCTTTGCTCCTCTAAATATTCTCCCCCAGATCCAGATATGTTGTTTTTTATTCCTCTGTTTTCTAGGCCTCACTTACATTGAAATCAAGATTTACATATGGCATTGGATCCCTCTGTAACTCATGCTTGTCCCCAACTCCATTCTGGAACTTCAGACCTCGTGCCACCTAACCCTCTTCCAACAATCTAAATGTTTTTAAAAGCCAAGTGTCTTGACCTAAACACAACCTCCTCTTCTCTCCTAGTTCCTTGACTTTTTCCTGCAGTAAGAGTATTAACAACACCAGGTTAAAGTCCAACAGGTTTATTTGGTAGCAAATACCATTAGTATTACCTGGTGTTGTTAAAACTCTTACTGTGTTCACCCCACTCCAACGCCGGCATCTCCACATCATTTTTTCCTGCAGCACATGCTTTAACCTGGGATTCTCAATTTCAAAATAAAAAATATATCAGGGAAGATCAAAATGACATGAGGGTAAAAGATAGGTTTACAATAAAATTCTGATCCTAATCCGAGGCTCTGGTGCGCGGGCAAAATTTATAACGTGACGAGGAGAGGTCATAGCAACTCAAGCGACTTCAATAAGTGAGCTTTGATGCTCTGTTCAGAGGAATATGTAGGAGTCCAGAAACACTCACTGAAATTAAATGGATAGAGTGAGGGAGTGATATAGTGAAGGGAATCACTTTGCTTTTAGGTTAAACCTTTGATTTGTTCTTTTGGGAGTTTTGTCTGGGTTCATGCTGCAGGTACAGTACTTCATCTTCCACTGAAATCAATACATTGTGCACTGCATATGTGAAAAATGTGACTGCCCTGAGGGTTGAAAAGGTTCTGTTGCCTGCACATGGTTCGTTGTTTTTAATAAAAGCTCAGGGGGCAGGTTATGAAAGATAATATAAAGGAACACATATAAGCACTGTTCTTACCACATCTTTAGTTACTGGCTCAGGTGTTTCCTTGGTTCGAGGAAAGAAGATGAGGATCAGTGTGATGATCAAAGCAAGGAAGAAAACAAATACAATCGAAAGCCAGCTGCATAAAAATAACACACAAGATATTCTTATTGAATCCGTATTGCACACCAGGTAATATTTTATTGTACTGGATATCAATCCAGAGACACAGCAAGGGGATCGGAGCCCCAAAATCAATGAGCTAAAGATAAATTTAACTCAAACAAAACTGGTGTTGCATTGGTGCTGCACTAGTTCCTGCAAATTGATTGCAGTTTCATCAGACCAAGCTTCTCTTCCTTTAGTCATACAAGTTTCACTTTTTCCAATTTTTATTTTTTTAGGTCTGCTCTCTGGTCTCCATCCATTAACTTGACCCACTCTCTCCCAAACTGTGCATTCTTTGTACAACGGCCCAGCTTCAGATCTGCTGCATGTGTGCTTTCCATAGGCCTGACCTGCGCCATTCTGCCCTTGCTGTGCTCCTTTCTAAGCAACTCAATCCCAATCTTTATTTTTATGCTTCTCGAATGAAGCTTTGATTCAATATACTAACCACTAGGCACATATAATTAACTGGGTATCCAGATGTGATTAACTACGTTTCTTAATGATAAATAACAAATGAGAAATGTACACTGGCCTAGGAAATCTTATCACAGTACAATTTACAAAGTACATGTATGTACATTTTAATATTTGTATGTATGCATATGTTAAGCCGAATTGTAAAAAAAGTGTACGCATGCACTTTTTGATCATGGTGAATGATTTATTTCTTGACTATCAAACACTGGTGGATACTTAAATAACTATACACGCGAAGTACATTTACATCTATTGTCTAAGTACATTAACTGTGATTGAGAGATTTTTGTTAACCAAACGTATTAAGGGATGTGGACAAGGAAGGTTTCTGGAATCATGTTGCAGATTAATCATGATCTCATGGCATGCCAGAACAGGTTCAAGGGGCTAAATGGATTACTTCTGTTTCTATACTTTCCACTGAAATTTAGTGTAAGTGGCCTAAATTGTGTTGCCATGGCCACACCTGTGACTTGTTAGAAACTTCTTTTGGACAACACTCTCCTATTGCCTCCCATTTTCTGTTTTGGTGTTTCATGGCCTGACCCATTCTCTTCGGCTCTCTGTGCTCCTTGTTTTGTGACATGACTTCTTGGAGGGGATTTTTCCATCCCCTCCATGGCGTGTTTCACGGTGGTGGGAGGTGGTGCGCTACTCGCTGGCGATGGGATGATACGGTCCCGCTGATGTCAATGGGGTTTTCCACTGAACACACTCCTCGCCGCTGGGAAACCCGCAGCAGGGGTACACCCAGGTGTAAACGGCAGCAAGATTTTGGCAACCCACATCCACTTTCTATGCTCCTTGTTCCATGGCTTGATCCTTTCATTCTAGCTCCCTATGTGCTAACTATGCGGCAGTCCTGACACCCTCCCTGTACTCCTATAAAAGTACAAAATTATAGTGCAGAAAGAGGTCATTCAGCCCATTGTGTTTGCACCAGCCAGAAAGAGAAAGTTTATTATTTATTTATTAGTCACAAGAAAGGCTTACATTCACACTGCAATGAAGTTACTGTGAAATTCCCCTAGTCGCCACAGTGCGGCGCCTGTTCGGTTCAATGTACCTAACCAGTACATCTTTCAGAATGTGGGAGGAAACCGGAGCACCCGGAGGAAACCCACGCAGTCACGGGGAGAACATGAAAACTCCACACAGACAGTGACCCAAACCGGGAATCACTGGCCCATTCTCTTCAGCTCTTTGTGCCGCTTGTTTTGAGACGTGACCTCTTGGAAGGGATTTTTCCATTCCCTCCGTGGGTCCCTGGCGCTCTGAAGCAGCAGTGCTAACCACTGTGCTCCTGCATTTTAACCCCACTATCCAGTACCTGATCTGTAGCCTTGCAGTTACAGCACTCCAGGTGCAGATCCAGGTACCTTTTAAATGAGTTGAGCTTTTCAGTCTCAGCCACCAACTTTGGCAGCCAATTCCAGATGCCCACAACCTCTGGGTGAAAATGTTTTTCCTCATGTCCCCTCTAATCCTTCCACCAATCACCTTAAATATAGGCGCCCTGTAACTGACCCCTCAGCTAGGGGATTAAGTCTTTCCTGTCCACTCTATCTAGGCCCCTCACAATTTTATACATCTCAATTAGGTCACCCCTTAGCCTCCTCTGTTCTAAGGAAAACAACCCGAGCCTATCCAATCTATCCTCACAACAGCAATTTTCAATCCTTGGAACATTCTTGGAAATCTCCTCTGTATTCTCTCCAGAGCAATTGTTTCCTTCCTGTAATGTGGTAACCAGAACTGTTCACAAAATACCAGCATTATATTTAGTTCCATCATTACATCCCTGCTTTGTATTCAGTATCTCGCTCAATAAAGGAAAGCATTCCACAGGCTTTCTCGATTACCTTACCCACCTTGCCCTGCCACCTTCAAGGACATGCACTCCAAGGTCTCTCACTTCCTCAACCCCTCTCAATATCCTCCTGTTTATTGAGATTCCCTTGCTTTGTTTGTCCTTCCCAAATGCATTGCCTCACACTTTTCCGGACTGAATTCCATTTGCCACTTCTCAGCCCACTCAACCAAACCATTGATATCATCCTGGAGTCGACAGCTCTCCTCTTCAGTATCAACTACTCAGCCAATTTGTGGTTCACCTGCACATTTCTCAATCATGCCACTCACATTTAAGTGTAAATCATTAAGATATATAACAAATAGCCCCAAGACTAAACCCTCTGGAACACCATTGGAAACCATTTTCCATTCGCAAAAACAGCCATCGATCATTACCCTTTGTTTCCTGGCACTGAGCCAATTTTGGATCCAACCTGCCATCTTCCCAAGTATCACAAGATATTTCACTTCTGTCAAATTCCTTATTAAAATCCATGTAGACATCATCTACTGGACTACCTTCATCAATCCTCCTTGTTACCTATTCATAAAATTCTATTAAGTTAGTAAGACATGATCCTCCCCTAACAAAACCATGCTGACAATCCCTGATCAATCAATGTCTTTCTAAGTGACAGTTTACCCTGTCTCTCAGAACTCTTTCTAATAATTTGCCCATTATCGAAGTTAGGCAGACCAGCCTATAGTTTTCTGACCTATCCTTTGCACCCTTTTTAAAAAATGGTACAACATTTGCAGACCTCCAATCCTTAGGGGCCTCACCTGTATCTAGTGAATATTGGAAAATTATCCTTCGAGCATTTGCTATTTCCTCCCTGGCTTCCTTCAACTGCCTGGAATACAATCTATCTGGCCCTGGTGATTTATCCACCTTCAAGGATATCAGACCCTCCAGTACGTGCATTGGGTTAGTGCATTGACTATACTAAATTCTACCTCAGTGTACTCGAACAGGCGCCCGAGTGTGGCGACTCGGGGATTTTCACAGTAACTTCATTGCAGTGTTAATGTAAGCCTACTTGTGACTAATAAATAAACTTTAACTTTAAGTACTGCATCTTTGACTATGCTTACTGTACCTAACATTTGAAGAGGAGTGAGACAGATATGACAGAGATAAAAGTGGATAGAGATAGGAAGATATATAAGATAAGGGAAAGAAAGTGAAAGAAGCAAAGAAAAATTAAAGAAAATATCTGAAATGGAAGATCCATTGATAGTAAGGTTGGTAACCACTGGTTTAGGGCAATTTTTAAATCCGATCAATAAAAAGTAATTTTGGCTACAGTTTATGTTTATTTTAAGGAACAATTTCCACTTTCTTAAAAATTAACATGGACTTTGCATAAAACAAACTTTCGAATAAAACAGATCTGTCTCAAACTCAGCATTTGGGTTATAGTTTCAGCTTAAGTTGGAGAAAGTGTTTCAGGCAGGTATATCAGTAGAGAAAACCAGAGATTGGGCTAAGTTTGACATAACTACATTAATCTAAAGCCAACTTCTTAAGGTAATAATTCCAAAGTAGAGGGAGAATCCAAAATGTGCTCAATCTTGCATTTAAGTTGTAGATTTAAGCAGCAAATAAAAGTGCCTTACCTGATCGTGCCTCCTGATCGAGATAACAGCATGCATGTCAGTAACAACAAAATCCATATAGTAGCAAGGATAAAAACCCCTGCCCCTACTCCCATTATGGTGCCGGTCATTGTGGAGGTTACTGTAAGTAGGAAAACACTGTTAATGCCAGAAAGAACTTAAAAACATCAGTAGATGAATTGTTGGAATAGCCTCATCATCATCTTTAAATATGTCAATCTTTTCAGTAGTTTTCCTAGAGATCCTTTCCAGTCAGGTTTTGAATGATTTTTTTCTTTCTCCCCTAAGTTTCTTTATGCTACGCACCATTTGATAGCTAACATAGCAGGAGCAGACAAGCTCAGGCAAGTTGCTGAGTAGTGTGCGAGATTAGCCAGGAATGTCTCCCCACTCTCTGATCATCCTGAAAGGAAAAGGCTGCCTAGATTCCAACACATTATGCGTTTCTCCCAGATTTTGGCAAGCCAACTGTTTGCCCTGAAAGAAATCTGCTGAGAATATTGCCTCATCACCATCACCCTGACAGAAAGGACATAGTTGCAAAGTGAGAATAAATCTTGCTCCTTGCTAAAATCTTTAGAAATACTCAGTTGGTCATGCAAGTTTTTGTACAGAGAATAACATTGGATATGGGGAATTGCAACTTTGAGAGAACCTATGATCAAGCTTGACAGATGTAAGGTGCCAAAAATATAGACATTACACTGTATGTTAGCTGAATACCTTCAGGCCTTTGACAGCAATCTGTAGAAATGATGTTTCACAAAGTTTTTTATTTGAAATGTGTTTATGACCTTTTCAATACAATAAAGAATGCATCACATCTCAATCAATCGCCTATTTCTTTTCACATTTCATTGAAATACTAGTTGCAAAATATTTCCATCCCACTCACTGTTATTAGCAGTTCCCAAGACCCAAAGCATGGGGATAAATGAATTCCCCAAACATTCTGAACAGTGTGAAGGACAGCCCTTGGAAGGATTGAAGCAATCTTCAAAATAATTGTTTGAAAACCTCAGTCTAACACAGGGAGAAGATAAGCTGTGGATTGTAGAAATCATAGAATCATAGAAATCCTACAGTGCAGAAGGAGGCCATTCGGCCTATCGAGTCTGCACCCACCACAATCCCACCCAGGCTCTACCCCGACATATTTACCCGCTAATCCCTCTAACCTACGCATCTCAGGACTCTAAGGGGCAATTTCTTTTTCAACCTGGCCAATCAACCTAACCCGCCCATCTTTGGACTATGGGAGGAAACCGGAGCACCCGCAGGAAACGCACGCAGACACGAGGAGAATGTGCAAACTCCACACAGGCAATGACCCCAAACCGGGAAGTGAACCCAGGTCCCTGGAGCTGTGAAGCAGCAGTGCTAACCACTGTGCTACCGTGCCGCCCCATTGTGTTCCATAATAATACATAAAACTGAGTGGTGCACTTTGAAGTAATGTATTTTACAAGTCTGTAAAACAATGGGAAAAGATTTGCCAGATATAATGATTCAAGAATCTTCAAATTGTCAAGACAACAACATTTCTATTTTAACTCGATAGTCAGAAGCTTTCTCCCAGGGTGGAAGAGTCAATTAGTAGGGGGCATTGGTTTAAGTTGCGAGGGGCAAGGTTTAAAGGAGATGTACAAAGCAATTTTTCTTTTTACACAGAGGGTGGTGGGTGCCTGGAACTCGCTGCCAGGGGAGGTAGTAGAAGCAGATACGATAGTGAGTTTTAAGGAGCGTCTGGACAAATACATGAATCAGATGGGAATAGAGGGATATGGTCCCCGGAAGGGTAGGGGGTTTTAGTTCAGTCGGGCAGCATGGCAGGTGCAAGCTTGGAGGGCCAAAGGGCCTGTTCCTGTGCTGTAATTTTCTTTGTTCATTCCCTACTTACATTTATCTTTTCTCTGATATTTTCCGCCACCTGAGCAAACATATTTATCCAGCCCCGCATATTGCTTTGTCCTTATTGATATCCAATGATTATAAAGCAACTTTGGGCATGCAAAATAAGTGGTAACGAATTACCCACCCATTATGCAACCCTCCTGTTTTTCCTATGAGCTGCCGATCCTCTACTTTCCTTTGTACCAAAGTTTAATTTTATCCCTATGCTCTCTACCTCCAAGTCATGCCAGGACAGTCTGCAGCTCCTACCTACTTGGAGTCCTCCAAGCTGTCCCCATCCACCATCACCCTTTTCCACCTAGTTGAAATTTTGCTTGCATTAAATAAACTTTCAAGTTAACACCACTCACTTCTTCTAGGTAAAAGGTATTGCTATGGAAACCCAGAAGAATCCTTCTTTTGCCTGTCCCAGATAGAATAGAATATTTTGAGCTTTCTTTGTCTAATCCTAGTTAGGATCCATTTCAAGCTCTAATTTCAAGACTAGTGTCTGTACTGTTTCTTACTCTAGTTCTGATCTAGAGGTTTTCTTTTATTAACTATGCTTCAAATTTCCAGCAATCTCTTACCACTGTATGGTCCAATTCAGAGTCTGCCTTTCTTTAATTTGTTTCTAGTAGTGCTTTATCTCAGGGATTAGCTTTCCAGACATATCTAGTACATGCTCACTAACTCTCACAAGAACCTGGACAATACTTCTTTCCACCTTGCTTTCTGAGGACTCAGATTTCTTTCTCCCAGTTTCTCAATTGCCGTTTAATCTGTTCTGATGATGCCCAGTCTCATTCCAGAGCAGTGGAGATGCCATTTTTTCCTTTTTAGGTTGTGTGGACCCAAGAAATGACCATTTATTTACCTGCACTTCCCTTGTCCTTACCCCCCAAAAATGCCACCAGTGATTTTTGGTGTACAGTCAATTCTTTTAAATACAGCAGGCCTTTCCATTTTTTACCTAACATGCACGGGAACTTTTGGGTTGCTTTGTGGCACCCATGCAGCTTAAATTTTTAAAATTTATTTATTAGTGTCACAAGTAGGTTTACATTAACTCTGCAATGAAGTTACTATAAAAATCCCCGAGTCACCACACTCTGGCACCTGTTCGGGTACACTGAGGGAGAATTTAGCATGGCCAATGCACCTAACCAGCACCTCTTTCAGATTGCGGGAGGAAAACAGAGCACCCGGAGGAAACCCACGCAGACACGGGGGGAGAACGTGCAGACTCAGCACAGACAGGGACCTAAGGCTGGAACTGAACCCAGGTCCGTGGCACTGAGGCAGCAGTGCTAACCACGGTGCCACCATGCTGGACCATTAGCTTCCACCCTGAGAGTTTTGCCAACTTGATCCCACCACCAAACACATCTTTCTCCCCCCGTTTTCCCCCACCTCTGCTCTTTAAAGAACTCCAGACGGTGAGGCAACTCCTCAATTTGCTGGGCTACTTTCTGGTACCTCCCCAGTGCAAGCGAAAGAGAGTGCAGCACCCAAGCTGATCACCTCCATCCAGACTCCAGAGGATAACCCCACATGTGAGGCTGTCAACCTGGAGAAACCAGCTGCACTATTAACATGGTGATGATTATGCACCTGAACGCCTCTCTCAGAGAGGACACAGGCCGCTGAAGCAGTCGGGCCGGACTCACTACATCCCCCTCCCGCAGCACCGCGCTCCCTTTCCCCGAATTAAGAATTACAAACCGAGGCCTCCGGCCTTGG
This sequence comes from Mustelus asterias, assembly GCF_964213995.1. Classification (NCBI taxonomy): domain Eukaryota; kingdom Metazoa; phylum Chordata; class Chondrichthyes; order Carcharhiniformes; family Triakidae; genus Mustelus; species Mustelus asterias. The sequence goes on along the minus strand of NC_135827.1, from coordinate 15,148,404 downwards.
CGACGCACAACCACACCCCGCAACCTCCGCCACTGTGATTGGGCGAGGCCCGAGAGCCACCAATCAGAACCACCAATACTGATCGGGTAACAACTCCTTAGTAACGATAGATTTATCAGTGCAGCAGGAGACCAGAATACAGAGTTAATACAGAGAGAGACCAGAATAGAGTTAATACAGAGAGAGACTGAAATACAGAGTTAATACAGAAAGAGACCAGAATAGAGTTAATACAGAGAGAGACTGAAATACAGAGTTAATACAGAGAGAGACCAGAATACAGAGTTAATACAGAGAGAGACTGAAATACAGAGTTAATACAGAGAGAGACTAGAATACAGAGTTAATACAGAGAGAAATCGAAATACAGAGTTAATGTACAGGGAGAGACCAAAATACAGAGTTAATGAACTGGGAAAGACCAGAATACAGAGTTAATACAGAGAGGCACCAAAATACAGAGTTAATACAGAGAGAGACCAGAATACAGGGTTAATACAGAGAGAGACCAGAATACATGGTTAATACAGAGAGGCACCAAAATACAGAGTTAATACAGAGAGAGACCAGAATACAGGGTTAATACAGAGAGAGACTGAAATACAGAGTTAATACAGAGAGCGACTGAAATACAGAGTGAATACAGAGACAGACCAGAATACAGAGTTAATACAGAGAGACTGAAATACAGAGTTAATACAGAGAGAGACTGAAATACAAAGTTAATACAGAGAGAGACTGAAATAGAGTTAATACAGAGAGAGACCAGAATACAGAGTTAACACAGAGAGAGACTGAAATACAGAGTTAATACAGAGAGAGACTGAAATAGAGTTAATACAGAGAGAGACCAGAATACAGAGTTAATACAGAGAGAGACCAGAAAACAGAGTTAATACAGAGAGAGACTGAAATACAGAGTTAATACAGAGAGAGACCAGAATCCAGAGTTAACACAGAGAGAGACTGAAATACAGAGTTAATACAGAGAGAGACTGAAATACAGTGTTAATGCAGAGAGAGACCAGAATACAGAGTTAATACAGAGAGAGACTGAAATACAGAGTTAACGAACAGGGAGAGTTGATAAATAGAATTAATATACAGAGTTGCAGTGATGTAAAAAGAGTTAATAGGGAGTGATCTAACGTATGGAAAGTTGATGTATAGAGTTAATGTACAGCATTAATGTAGAGTGATCTAATGTACAAAGAGTTAATGTACAGAGAGTTAATATAGAGTTAGTGGTCTAAAACTGAGTTAATATAGAGAGTTAATATACAGAAAGTTAATGTATAGAGCCATTTAACATACAGAGTTAATATAAAGAGATAATATACAGTGTAATCTCATATACAGTTAATATACAAAGTTAATAGAGTGATCTAATATACAGAGTTAATATACAGGGCTTTAATACACAGAGTTACAGAGTGATCGAAAACAGAATTTATATACAGAGACTTAATATATAGATAAAAGCAAATTACTGCAGATGCTGGAATCTGAAACCGAAAGAGAAAACGCTGGAAAGTCTCAGCAGGTCTGGCAGCATCTGTAAGGAGAGAAAATAGCTGACGTTTTGAGTCCAGAATATGTAGAGTTACAGAGTGATCTAAAAAAGAGTTATTATGCATAGTACGTAGAGTTACAGAGTGATCTAATATACCGAGTTAATATGTAGACTTACAGAGTGATCTAATATACCGAGTTAATATGTAGACTTACAGAGTGATCTAATATACCGAGTTAATATACAGTGAGTTAATATGTAGTTACAGAGTGATCTAATATACAGAGCGGCACAGTGGTTAGCACTGCTGCATCACAGCATCAGGGACCTGGGTTCAATTCCCAACTTGGGTCACTGTCTGCACATTCTTCCCATGTCTACGTGGGTTTTCTCCGGGTGCTCCAGTTTCCTCACACAGTCCGAAAGACGTGCTGGTTAAGTGCATTGGCCATGCTAAATTCTCCCTCAGTGCACCTGAACAGGTGTCGGAGTGTGGCGACTAAGGGATTTTCACAGTAACTTCATTGCAGTGTCAATGTAAGCCTCCATGTGACACTAATAAATAAACTTTAAAAAGAGTTAATATACAGCGAGTTAATATATGGAGTTAAAGTGATCTAATATACAGAGAGTTAATATATAGAGAGTTAATATAGAGTTACAGTGATCTAATATACAGAGTTAATATACAGAGAGTGAATACACAGAGTGATCTAATATATAGAGCTACAGAGTGATCTAAAAACAGAGTTAATATGTAGAGTTACAGAATGATCTAATATGCCAAGTTAATATACAGAGAGTTAATATATAGTTACCAAGTGATCGAATATACAGAGTTAATATGCAGCGAGTTAATATGTAGAGTTACAGAGTGACCTAATACACAGTTAATGTACAGTTAATATACAGTTCATAATATAAAGGAGCTAATATACAAAGTTACAGAATGATCTAATGTACAGTTAATATACAGAGTCATCCTCAATGGGTGATCTAATATACAAGCAGTTAATATACAGTGATCTAATATACAGTTAATATACAGAGTGATCTAATATGCAGTTAATATATAGAGTTACTTTACATAATGTTAATACATGGATGATCTAATATACAGTTAATATTTAGAAACTTAATATACAGAATGACCTAATATACAGTTAGAATACAGCATTAATATACAGAGTGATCTAATATACAGAATGATCTGATGTGCGGTTAATGTACAGAGTTTATATATAGTGATCTAATGTACAGTTAAGATGCAAAGATAATATACAGAGTGATCTAATATACAGAGTTAATATTCAAAGTTAATATACAGAATGATCTAATATACTCGAGTGACCTAATATACAGTGAGTTAATATATGCTGGCAAGATATGCGGCAAGTTAAGATACAGAATGAATTAAACAGAGTTGCTGTACAGATTGACTTAAAATACTTAAAATTAATATACAGACTGACTAAATAGAGTGATTTAATGTACAGAATATCATGATATGAAGTGACTTTATATATAGTGTTTAATATACAAGGAGCACTAATATAGTGTGCTTATACAGAGTGACCTAATATAAATCAACTTAATATACAGTGACCTATGATAGACAGTATCCTAATATATACACAATGCATAGTGTAGAGTGCCCTGATATATTTGTGTCGTGGACAAGTTGCTTTAATCTGTTAATAAGGATAGGGTCTCTAAATGCTAACCAAATATGAATTAATCAGAGAGAGCCATCATGAACTTGTAAAGGATAAGTCATATCTCACTAAACTAGTTGGATCTTTTTGAGGAATTAACTGTAGTGGGGAAGGAAATGTCTGTACCTGCTATTTTTTGGATTTGCAGATGACATTCAATGAAGTTCCACACAAGAGACTTCACAAAAATGGGAAGACATTGAATTGAACATTAGAAAATTGGTTTGGTGTACACTTGTATAATGGGTAAATACACAAATTGGCAGATGTAGCTTATGATTTCCCCAGGGATCTCAATATTCATAAATGATTTAGGAAAAGGAATAGGGAACCATATGGGCACCTTTGCTCATGACACTATGGCATTGCTACCAGGTGCAAATGAGGAAACAGTGTAGGTGAGAGAAGAAAGTTCTGAAGGATTGCAAAAATTAAGTGAGTGTGCAAAACTGTGGTGAATTATCTGATCATTATCTTGTTGCTGTTTGTGGAACCTTGCTGTGAGCAAATTGTTTCCTATGAGACATCAATATAAAAGTACATTGTTGGCTGTAAAGCAGTTTGACATCCTGATGATTAGAAAGATGCTACTGAATTGAAAATTCTTTATGGGGCACTATATAAATAAAAGAAAGAGTTGCATTTATAAAGCATTTTTCACAACCATCAGACTTCTCAAAAACACTGTACAGCGAGTGAAGTACACTTTGAAGTGTATTCAAAGTTGTAATGGAGGAAAGTTGGCAGCCAATTTGCACTAAGTAACCTCCCCTAAACAGCAGTGCAATATGGACAGCTGTTTTTGTGACTTTGATTGAGGAATAAATATTGGCCAAGTCAGCAGGAATAAATCCCCAGCTGTACTTTGAAAGATCGCCATGGCAGTAAAATGACCCTCAGTTAACATCTCATCGGAAAAACATGTTTTCCTGAGGTCCAGTGCTCTGTCAGCACTGGGTTGTCAGCCTTGATTTTTATGCTCAAGCTTTGAAGTGGGACTTGAACCAAGAACCTTGTGACTTAGAGGTGAGTGTGCTCCCAAATGAGTCACAGCAAATGAGTTCAATTTCAGCTCTTTCTTTCTTTAAAGTTAAATCTTGAGTTTACACAATATTTGGATTAGTTTGGTTTTCAATAGCACATTCTGAGTCCAGGGGTTGAATCTTCACCTGGAACCAAGAAAACCCGACCTGCTCGCTTCCACTGCTTGCAAACTGTCACCCGTGTGTGATCTTGTGTGCCATTTTTGTCTTTTCACACAGTGTTCAGATCTGCATACATTTTGCAATAGAATGCATGAGGAGTGTGAGTGCGGTTAAAAGGCCTACTGCAGTCCTCCAGCATTACGCACATTCTCCCAACATTGTTTAAAGACTTCCAAACCTCACTCCTCACCTCCTTCACTCCTTCCACCCAGTCCTATGGCAGTCAGTGCACCAAGATGCCTATGCCAGTTCATGCCCTTTCTATGCCTCCAATGTATCATCTATGCCCCCTCAGATCAACCATGCCACCTCAACTTTCCCCATGTATCTTCCATAGCCAGAATGCACCATGTACATTCCTGAGGAGGTATGCAATAGCAATGGGAGTTATTTTAAAATCTTGAAAAATCATTAAACCTGTAACAATCTTAAAAAAACCCAAATGCAAATATCCTATCGTGGACAAAAAAAACCAAGGGAAAAAGAAGACATTTATAATCCATTAAGTGCCTATTGGCTTGTAAATAAACAAGAAACCACATCAAAGACACATTCTGTAATTATAGGTGTGTAAAAGTTCAATAGTTCCAAGATCATCTGTTGAACACAGGCTTTTGAAACCCAGCCAAGCACTCATAATGGTGCAGCTATCATAACAAAAGCTTCCAGCTCTATTAACAGAACAGATGTCCATTTCCATTTCGAAGCAGCGTATCTGTCAATAGGTAGAGGGGGAGCAGGTACAGAGCATTTCTTTTACTTTCAGAAGCAGATTTTTTCTTAAAACAGCCAATCTGGCAATTCAATTAAATCAGAGTACAAAAACAGAAAATCTTTTTACATTTTTCATTGCATTATGGTGCTTCCTCTCTCGGAAAAAATACTAAAGTGCCTGTGAACGATTACACAGTGCTGGGTAATGTAAGCATCAACTCACCTTTAAATGACAGGTGTGTATGATGAATCACTGCATTAAAAATACATCGACATTACAATACAGCACCTAATAGTGACATTTGAAAGTGCGAAAATATTTTAGACTTGCCTTTCAGAAAGTTCCCAAGTCCTGAGTAGGCTTTCCACTTTCTTCACAAACTCTCACATCTGCCTTGCTTTTAAATGGCTTCCAAAACACTGCACCACCAGACAAAAATAGTTTGCGGAAGAAATCCAACTTTTCCCCCTCATTTCAAATGGGGATCTTGACCTCAGTGAGGGGTGGGTGTGCATGCACAATCGGCATTCCAGACCCACAAAAAAAGGTCAGAAGAAAATGGCACGGGATTGGGAATGTGGAAGAAAACTGGATTTCCTTCAGAAAAAATACAAGTGTGGCCATTCGCACGCTAAATCAGGCCTCCGCACCCAGACGTAAATTCGGCCCCAGATTTCAACTTATTAAGATTGGCAATCCCCTGCTACAGGCACAAGCAGCCTGCCTCACCCTCACCCAGTCAGTGTCAGAATGATTAACAAACAGAAACTGGAATGCTGGCTGATATTTTCTCCCCTGACCTAGATGCACTGAGGCCAACTACAATATCCCACTTCCATGACTGAGATCGGGTAATCATGATGTGGAGATGCCGGCGTTGGACTGGGGTAAACACAGTAAGTTGTTGTTAAACTTCTTACTGAGATCGGGTAAGTCAGTGGTGGTCAGAAATTGAATTGCTGAGACTTGGGCGTTCATGTGCATGGGTCTTAGATGCTAACAGGAAATATTGAGAGAGTTGTTAGCAAACCATATTGGAGCCGTGGCTTCATAATTAAAGGTACTGGCTACAAAAGCAGAGAAGTAATGCAGAACCTTTCTAAAGCTGTGGTTTGGCCACAACTAGAGTATTGCATTCAGTTCTGGTCCCACATTTTAGAAAGAATGTGAGGATTTTTGAGATTTGCCACAATGATTCCAGGAATGAGGGAATTTTGGTTAGGTTGAAGAAGCTGAGTTGTTCTTCTCAGAGTAAAGGAGGCTGAGGGTGATTTGACAGGAATGTACAGGATTATGACCGATTTAGGTAAGGTAGACAAGGAAAAGCTGTTCCCACAGTTGATGGTACAGGACTAGGTGACACAGACTTAAGGTTTTGGAAAAGAGATGTGGAAGATGAACTTTATTATGCAGCAAGTGGTAATCCTAGAATTTATGGTGCATGGTGGCACAGTGGTTAGCACTGCCGCCTCACAGTGCCAGGGACCCGGATTCGATTCCCGGCTTGGGTCGCTGCCTGAGGGGTGTTTGCACGTTCTCCCGGTGTTAAAGAAGAACAAAGAACAATACAGCACAGGAACAGGCCCTTCGGCCCTCCAAGCCTGCGCCGCTCCCCGGTCCAGGATTGAATCCTGAATCCAGGATCCCCGCCCAATTTTCCAGCCTATCTACATACTATCTTCAACCTAACCTATCTACATGTTGGCGTGGGTTTCCTCCGGGTGCTCGGTTTCCTCCCACAGTGCAAAAGACGTGCTGGTTAGGTGCATTGACCATGCTAAAATTCTCCCTCGAAGGGCCAGATGGCCTACTCCTGCTCCTAGTTCTTATGTTCTTATGTTGATCAATTGGGTAGTGGGCTGATGAATGGCAGATGGAGTTTAATTTAGATAAATGCGAGATTATGCATTTTGGTGGATCGAACCAGGGCAGGACTGGATAGACTGGGAGGCTTAGGGGTTATCTTATAGAAGTCGATAAAATAATGAGGGGCATAGGTCAGCTAGATAGTCAATATCTTTTCCCAAAGGTAGGGGAGTCTAAAACTAGAGGGCATAGTTACCCAAACAGGCACTGGAGTGTGGCGACTAGAGGATTTTCACAGTAACTTCATTGCAGTGTTAATGTAAGCCTACTTGTGACACTAATAAATAAATAAAATAAATAAGCTACTGACTAGAAAGGTGATGGAAGCAGGGGAGATGATTCATTCTGAAAGGAAATTGGACGGGCACTTGAGAGATGTAAGACCTGTGGAAGCGGGACCAATTGGATTGCTCTACAGGGAGCTGGCAAGGATTTGATGGCCCAAATGGCTTCCATTTGTGCGATAATGACTGCATGGTTCTATGACCTTTTGGCCTATATGGTTTATTGTATCATATGAGATAAACCCTTAGGTTGTTCTCCAGAATTTGCCTCTTCTTACAGAATTTTGATTACACTCCCTTGGTATCTCAAAACCGTTCTTTCAAATAGCTTCATGGATAATAAGGAGCACTTGCTGTGCAGATCAAAATGGCGGTAATATTTATTCTTTATGCCCCTTTGCGTTAAGCTACAAGCCTATGGTTGGTTTTTACTCAAGTTAAGGAGCATGGGCAAAAATTGCTGCCATTATGTGCTGTATAACATGTGGTGATATAAAATGATGTTGGAAGATCTGCTGGTGTTGACGGACCCCAACAATATACAAAAATTATAGAAAGACATTCATTTTGCAGAATAATCTTAATTTTGTTGTGGAACCTTTATATCTTCTCCTGTTGTGTAATAAAAATGATTTAATTTGTTTGTGCTTGTGATGCTGCTGAGGCATTGGATCTTAATAGCCGATGAAGGAATATTTTGTTTTGTGGGAAAATGTGGACTCCATTCTCTGGATTCTACTTTGAATATGTGTGAGAATGACCGAGATGTAACTCCCTCTTTTCATTCCTTTGGGAAACTTGCATGGCTGGGCTAAGAGCTTTTCCAGAGCTGCATAACTACCATCAGGAACTCAATGCTATAGCAGCATAACCCTGATCTGCTGTACCCTTGGAGGTGGTTCTTAATTGAAATTATTCTGGATCACATAAGCAGTCTGAAAACATTAAGAAAATAAAAAAAAAAATCACTTGCAATTTAAGCATGGGGCCTTTTACAGTCTCAGGAGGTCCAAAGCGCTTCACTGTCATTTTCAAAGCATAGTTAGGGCTGCAATGTAGGAGATGCAACAGCCAATTTGTGCACAGCAAGGTCCCAAAACAGCACTGTGATAATGATCAGAAAATCTGTTTCAATTATGTTGGTTGGGGGATAAATATTGGCCAGGATGCCGAAGCACACTCCCTCTGCTCATGTTCAAAATTGTGCCATGGAACTTTCAAATCTCATCTCAAAAATAGCACCTATGGCAGTGCAATGCTCCCTCAGGATTGGTGTGCCAGTCTGGATTTGCACTAAAGTCTCTGGAGTCTTCTCACTCAGAGTGCAAGAGTGCTACCAGGAGGCCGTGGCTGACAGATTAAAAGACCATTTATTATTTAAGGAGTGTTGAGACTAATCAGTGTGGGCACGTCGCGTGTAGCACAATTTAGTGGCGCCGAGGCGGCTGTCTGTAGATGTCATGTAGCACAACTTAATGAACTCATGGGAGGCACAGAACCAGGAAATAGGAGCGAGATCTTAACCTTTTAACTCTATGTGTAAACAACAAATTTTAAGGTCACAGATCTGGGTTTAAATGATAGCAAATAGATCAGAAAAAAATTGCACTCTAGACAGCCATTCGCACTTTAAACTGACACTCGAGCCCAGATGAGAAACAGTCCCCCAACCTGGACCAGATGTCTGGTAAATGTTCGTGTTGCGGATCTGGAAATCTTCCCAACTCTGCGCACCCGACCCTCGAACAAAAATCTGACTTTCGTGTTTCAACCCACGTGCCAACTTGAGTCATAGAGCCATAGAGGTTTACAGCATGGAAACAGGCTCTTTGGCCCAACTTGTCCATGCTGCCCAGTTTTTACCACTAAGCTAGTCCCAATTGCCCGTGTTTGGTCCATGTCCCTCTATACCCATCTTACCCTTGTAACTGTTGAAATGCTTTTTAAAAGGCAAAATTGTACCCGCCTCTACGGGAGACACTCACCAAACTCTGTGTGGAAAAAATTGCCCCTTTGGACCCTTTTGTATCTCGCCCCACTCAACTTAAACCTATGCCCTCTAGTTTTAGACTCCCCTACCTTTGGGAAAAGATATTGACTATCGAGCTGACCTATGCCTCTCATTATTTTATAGACTTCTATAAGGTAACCCCTACGCCTCCCAGTCTATCCAGTCCTGCCCTGGTTCAATCTACCAAAATGCATCATCTCGCATTTATCTCAATAAAACTCCATCTGCCATTCATCAGCCCACTACCCAATTGATCAACATAAGAACATAAGAACTAGGAGCAGGAGTAGGCCATCTGGCCCTTCGAGCCTGCTCCGCCATTCAATAAGATGATGGCTGATCTTTTCATGGACTCAGCTCCACTTACCCGCCCGCTCACTATAACCCTTAATTCCTTTACTGTTCAAAAATGTATCTATCCTTGCCTTAAAAACATTCAATGAGGTAGCCTCAACTGCTTCACTGGGCAGGGAATTCCACAGATTCACAACCCTTTGTGTGAAGAAGTTCCTCCTCAACTCAGTCCGAAATCTGCCTCCCCTTATTTTGAGGCTATGCCCCCTAGTTCTAGTTTCACCCGCCAGTGGAAACAACTTCCCTGCTTCTATCTTATCTATTCCCTTCATAATCTTATATGTTTCTATAAGATCTCCCCTCATTCTTCTGAATTCCAATGAGTATCGCCCCAGTCTACTCAGTCTCTCCTCATGAGCCAACCCTCTCAACTCCGGAATCAACCTAGTGAATCTCCTCTGCACCCCCTCCAATACCGGTATATCCTTTCTCAAGTAAGGAGACCATAACTGTACACAGTATTCCAGGTGTGGCCTCACCAACACCTTATTCAGCTGCAACATAACCTCGCTGTTTTTAAACTCCATCCCTCTAGCAATAAGAGACAAAATTCCATTTGCCTTCTTCAATACCTGCTGCACCTGCAAACCAACTCCTTGAGATTCCTGCAGAAGGACACCCAGGTCCCTTTGCACAGCAGCATGCTGCAATGTTTTACCATTTAAATAATAGTCCATTTTGCTGTTATTCCTACCAAAATGGATGGCCTCACATTTACCAACATTGTACTCTATCTGCCAGACCCTCGCCCACTCGCTTAGACTATCTATATCCCTTTGCAGACTTTCAGCATCCTCTGCACACTTTGCTCTGCCACTCATCTTAGTGTCATCTGTCAATTTTGACATACAACACTTGGTCCCCAACTTCAAATCATCTGTGTAAACCGTAAACAATTGCAGTCCCAACACTGATCCCTGAGGCATGCCATTAGTCACTGATTGCCAACCAGAAAAACACCCATTGACCACCCCACTCTTTGCTTTCTGTTAGTTAAAGATCCCATCAAGATCCCATTGCAATCTTAGATAACCTTCTTCACTGTCCACTCTGCCACCAATCTCGGTGTCATCTGCAAATTTACTAACCTCCTAAATTCTCATCGAAATCATTACGGATCTTTTCAGTATGATTGAAAAATATAGACATCAACTGATATGATCAGACCAATAAAGGTTTTTTTTTAGATCTGTCAGTAACATTAAAATTAGATATAGGACAAGACTGAAGACTAAGAGGTAACCAATCAATCAATAATATTTTATATTACTGCACAGTTGGGTACGAACTAACTTGCAGCAGAAAAGTTTTAAGATGAGTTGATGGCTTCTGAGACTTGTAAGCATGTTTATTTTGACCCTAAATAAGTTAGATATCGCAAGTAAATTGATAAAATGGTTCTTATGGTCACAAACTTTGATGGTCATAGCTTTCTTTTTTATTCTCCTCAAAAGAATTCCTTATATGAAGTTTTATTTTCTTCGAGATTGCTTGCAGTATTTTTTAATGAAAATTATCTTGAGCAATGCTGTAAATGCAGTGGGTGGGATTTTCCAGCTCTTCCCGCGGGTGGGATCTTATGGTCCCCATGATGGTTCCCCTGGCAGGGGACAAGCCATACAAAACGCTGTAGACTTTGGCAGGGCTGGAAGATCCTGTTGCCAGCCAATAGTGAGCTGCCTCCGCTGCCAGAAAACACGACGTGGGGCAGCTGGAAAATCCCAGCCCCTGGAGTTTAAAGATAGGTAGTGAGGTTTGAGTGATGATAAGTTTGACTTTGTTTTAATAGATAAACGTGTATCATATTTAACACCTCACAACATAATTGTGTTGAATGATGCAGTTCCTTGGTCTATTTGTAGGTGAGCTGTACAGCAGTGTAGTGGCTCTATCTCTGACCAATAATTCAGAGATCTGGACTAATCTGAATATGAGTCAAAATCCAGCCCTAGTCATTCTAAAGTTTTAATCGAGCTTTAAGAATTTGGAAATGGTTTCACTAAAAGTAACTATGAAGGTGTCGAATTATTATTAAAAACCATCTGGTTTACTGATGTTCATTAGGGAAGTGATGCGCGTTATCACACACGAGGCTTGAGATGCTCAAGGAAATAAAGGCTTTTATTTACTATTACAACGAAGCTACCATGTATCGTACACGATCCCAGACTGAGGGGTCCCAGACAGAGCAGTGACCTTTATACCTCTCCCAGGAGGCGGAGCCCGACTGGGATGTACCATAATAACTATAATACAGGTGTAACAGCCCAACCCTAACCCCAACAGCAACAAGTAGAACAACCCATCCCTAACCCCAACAGCAACATATATACATACTCGTAGTACTGGCCAGACCCTGGCTCAGTACTACCTAGTGGGAACCAACGATGGTTCACCACAGGAAGGAAATCTCCCATCCTTATCTGGGTTACCAAGAACCTTGACCCAACCTCATCTGGGGTTTTGGGAAGTACAGTTCTTAAAGTACACTTAAATGACAAAAACCCTTCAGAGTCCTTAACATAAAGTAAACATTTGAAAAAACGTATTTACTTTGTTAGTATCTGTCAAATTTGGAAGTGAGGAAAGAGTGGTATTGAGGTTATGTGGTGCGGCATTCTATAGAAAATACTTCCTTTTTATTTTTAATTTTAAACTATTCAAAACTTCCTGTGGTTTTGCATTTGGTAGAAAAAATCTTCAAAATGTCACACAAAGGAAGAAGGATCCTGAAAGCTCGGTGTCTTAATGCAAAATAGAATTCAACTGGCCTATTTAACCCAGATATTTTTTATTGTTTTTCTCTTGCTGTGGAGTCTAGAACTAGGTTTCCGAATAAGGGGTGGCCATTTGGGACTGAGATGAAGAGAAATTTCTTTACTCAGAGGGTTGTGAATCTTTGGAGTTATCTACCCTAAGAATATACTCTTAGTAATTGAGTATATTCAAGACAGAGGACAATGGATTTTTGGACACTGAGGAAATCGAGGGATATGGGGATGGTGCAGAAAAGTGGAGTTGAGGTAGATGATTAGCCCTGACTGAGCAATCAAAACGTCAGATGACCTACCTCTCTTTCTAATATTCAGTTGCAGTATCCTGTTGCACTATTGTTTTACTTCTGGAATGATACATTGATCATGGAATAGATGTAGTTTGGAGGGTTAAATCCTGAAGATAAGTTGCACAAACTTGGCTTGTTTTCCATTGAACATAGAGGATTGAGGGGAGATCTAATTAAGGTATTAAAAATGTTTTTTTAATTCAATAGGCAAGACACTGCAAAGCTACTTTCTCAGACAGAACAATCAAGAACAAGGGACGTGGTTTTAAAATTAGATCTGGGCCATTTAGGAGGAAAATAACAAAGGGCAAAGGAAATCTGGAATTTTCTCTCCTAAAAGTCTATGAATGCTGGCACATTTAGAACTTCTAAGACTGAGATTTATAGTTAGATATAGGTATCAATATGATATGACAATATTCTGCCAAATACTTGTGCTCCAGAACTTGCCGTGTCCCTAGCCAAGCTATTCCACTGCAGCGACAACACTGGCATCTCCCCGACAACGTGGAAGATTGCACAGATATGCCCTGTACACAGGAAACAGGATAAATCCAACCCCGCCAATTACTGCCTCATCAGTTTACTCTCGATCATCAGTAAAGTGATGGAAGGGGTCAACAACAAATGCTATTAAACGGCACTTACTCAGCAATAACTTGCTCAGTGACGCTCAGGTTGGATTCCACCAGGGTCACACAGTTTCTGTTCTCATTACGGCCTTGGTTCAAACATGGGTAGAAGAGCTGAACTTAGAGGTGAGGTGAAAGTGACTGCCCTTGACATCAAGTATGGCATCAAGAAGTCAATGGGAATTGGGGGGAACCCTCTGCTGGTTGGAGTCATACCTGGCACAAAGGAAGATGGTTATGATGGCTGGAGGTTAATTATCCCAGCTTCAGGACATCACTGCAGGATGTTCCCCAAGGAAGTGTCCTAGGCCTAACCATCTTCAGCTGCCTCATCAATGAGCTTCCTTCTATCATAAGGACAGAAGTGGGGATGTTCATGAATGATTATATAGTGTTCAGCACCATTCATGTCTCCTCAGATACTGAAGTAGTCCATGTTCAAGTACAGCAAGACCTGGACAATATCCAGGCTTTGGCTGACAAGTGGCAAGTAACATTCGTGCCACACAAGTGTCAGACAATGACCATTTCCTACAAGAGAGGATCTAACCATCGCCCCTCGATATTCAGTGGCATCACCATTGCTGAATCCCCCACTATCAACATCCTATGGATTACCATTAACCAGAAACTGAACTGGACCAGCCATTTAAATACTGTGGCTACAAGAGCAGGTCAAAGGCTAGGAATCCTGTGGCGAGTAACTCACCTCCTGACTCCCCCAAAGCCTATTCACCATCTACAAAGCACATGTCCAGAATGTGATGGAATACTCTCAACGTGCCTGGATGGCTGAAGCTCCAACAACATTCAAGATGCACGACACCATCCAGGAAAATGCAGCCTGCTTGATTGCTATCCCTTCCATGAACATTCAACTCCTCCACTGCTGACAAACAGTGTTAGCTGTGTGTAACATCTGCAAGATGCACTGCAGAAACTCACCAAGGTTCCTTAAGCAGCTTAGAAATCTTAGAAATCTTAGAAACCCTACAGCACAGAAAGAGGCCATTCGGCCCATCGAGTCTGCACCGACCACAATCCCACCCGGACCCTACCCTCATATCCCTACATATTTTACCCACTAATCCCTCTAATCTACGCATCCCAGGACACTAAGGGCAATTCTTTTAGCATGGCCAATCAACCTAACCCGCACATCTTTGGACTGTGGGAGGAAACCGGAGCACCCAGAGGAAACCCACACAGACACGAGGAGAATGTGCAAACTCCACACAGTGACCCGAGCCGGGAATCGAACCCAGATCCCTGGAGCTGTGAAGCAGCAGTGCTAACCGCTGTGCTACCGTGCCACCCTAGAAGGGTTTTTACGACAATCATTTCAAGATTCATCGTTAGATTTTTAATTCAAGATTTTACCATCGACTGTGGTGGTATTCGAACCAGGGTCCCCAGAGCATTACCCTGAGTCCAGTGATAATTCCACTGTACCACTGCCTACCCTATTCCACTGTACCACTGCCTACCCTAGCTCCTTCCAAACCCACGACCACTACCATCTAGAAGAACAAGGGCAGCAGATCTGGGAATAACCCCACCTGGAGGTTCCCCTCCAAGCCACTCACCATCCTGACTTGGAAATATATTGCTGTTTCTTCACTATCGCTGGGTCAAATTCCCTCCCCAACTGCAATGTAGATGTACCTACACCTCAGGGACTGCAGCAGTTTAAGAAGGCAGCTCACCATCACCTTCTTAAGGGCAGCTAGGAATGGGCAATAAATTATGGCCTAGCCAGCGATGCCCACATTCTGTAAATGAACAAAAGAAATGGAGCAGTTAGGTAAATGAAGTTCAGATGCAGATCAGCCATTATCTAATGGAATGATGGAGCAGATTTGAGGGGCCAATGGCCTACTCCCATTGCTATTGTCTATATGACATTGGTTCCTCACAAATGTAGGTGACTCTTAACTGCTTTCCAAAGTGACCTAACAAGCCATTCGAGTGTGTTACCACCTTGTTAGGGCATCGAGGAATGCCCATGTATCGAGAGTGAATAAAAAAAATATATTTTTCTACCTCAGGGATATAAAACCCTTTGTTACTATGCAGTGAGAAGAAAATCATATTGTATGTATTAGAGCAGCCAATGTCCACAGGGGAATGCGGAATGATAATAATCGATAACAGCATGATATTAGATTGAAAACTACAACCTGAAAGAATCAACTCCATCTGAATGTAAATTTCAGCTCTAATGACTTCTTGCAAATCATGTTTTCGTACATGATAGACTTTTTTAATGATTGTAATGTATAAGTATTTTTATTTTCTAGTCAAAGAAAATAAACATTGTCAAAAGAACAATACAATCGAAGGCCAAGATATAACGTGGAAAATGGGGGTTTTGTCAACTTGTCGGTGAATTGGCGGGAGCTCTGCATTGCTTTTCTTACGAGGCTCAGAGTTATTCCAATCTAATCAGACACTTATCTAGGTAGCCTTCCATCAGATTGGGCCCTCGGTAAAACTGAAATACCATGCCCAGAGAGTACCGGCAACCATACTGAGAGGGGTCCACTAAGTTGGACTTTCTATGGGGATATGGGTCAGTGTGGGTGGCATGATTGGGCACAGAGTACCCAGGGTAGGCTTTGATTTGATTTATTATTGTCACATGTATTAACATTAACCTGTGAAAAGTATTGTTTCTTGCGCGCTATACAGACAAAACATACCGTTCATAGAGAAGGAAACGAGAGAGTGCAGAATGTAGTACAAAGAACAGTACAGCACGGGAAACAGGCCCTTCGGCCCTCCAAGCCTGTGCCGCTCCTTGGTCCAACTAGACCAATCGTTTGTATCCCTCCATTCCCAGGCTGCTCATGTGACTATCCAGGTAAGTCTTAAACGATGTCAGCGTGCCTGCCTCCACCACCCTACTTGGCAGCGCATTCCAGGCCCCCACCACCCTCTGTGTAAAAAACGTCCCTCTGATGTCTGAGTTATACTTCGCCCCTCTCAGCTTGAGCCCGTGACCCCTCGTGATCGTCACCTCCGACCTGGGAAAAAGCTTCACAATGTTCACCCTATCTATACCCTTCATAATCTTGTATACCTCTATTAGATCTCCCCTCATTCTCCGTCTTTCCAAGGAGAACAACCCCAGTCTACCCAATCTCTCCTCATAGCTAAGACCCTCCATACCAGGCAACATCCTGGTAAACCTTCTCTGCACTCTCTCCAATGCCTCCACGTCCTTCTGGTAGTGCGGCGACCAGAACTGGACGCAGTACTCCAAATGTGGCCTAACCAGCGTTCTATACAGCTGCATCATCAGACTCCAGCTTTTATACTCTATACCCCGTCCTATAAAGGCAAGCATACCATATGCCTTCTTCACCACCTTCTCCACCTGTGTTGCCACCTTCAAGGATTTGTGGACTTGCACACCTAGGTCCCTCTGTGTTTCTATACTCCTGATGACTCTGCCATTTATTGTATAACTCCTCCCTACATTATTTCTTCCAAAATGCATCACTTCGCATTTATCCGGATTAAATTCCATCTGCCACCTCTCCGCCCAATTTTCCAGCCTATCTATATCCTGCTGTACTGCCCGACAATGCTCTTCGCTATCCGCAATTCCAGCCATCTTCGTGTCATCCGCAAACTTGCTGATTACACCAGTTACACCTTCTTCCAAATCATTTATATATATCACAAATAGCAGAGGTCCTAGTACAGAGCCCTGCGGAACACCACTGGTCACAGACCTCCAGCCGGAAAAAGACCCTTCGACCACTACCCTCTGTCTCCTATGGCCAAGCCAGTTCTCCACCCATCTAGCCACTTCTCCTTGTATCCCATGAACCTTAACGTTCTTAACCAACCTGCCATGTGGGACTTTGTCAAATGCCTTACTGAAATCCATATAGACGACATCCACGGCCCTTCCTTCATCAACCGTTTTTGTCACTTCCTCAAAAAACTCCACCAAATTTGTAAGGCACGACCTCCCTCTTACAAAACCATGCTGTCTGTCACTAATGAGATTGTTCCGTTCTAAATGCACATACATCCTGTCTCCAACAAGTTACAGTCATAGCTAGAGTGTAGAGAAAGATCAACTTAATGCAAGGTAAGTCCATTCAAAAGTCTGACAGCAGCAGGGAAGAAGCTGTTCTTGAATCGGTTGGTACATGACCTCAGACTTTTGTATCTTTTTCCCGAAGGAAGAAGGTGGAAGAGAGAATGTCTGGGGTGCATGGGGTCCTTAATTATGCTGGCTACTTTGCCGAGGCAGCGGGAAGTGTAGACAGAGTCAATGGATGGGAGGCTGGTTTGCGTGATGGATTGGGCTACATTCAAGACCTTTTGTAGTTATTTGCGGTCTTGGGCAGAGCAGAAGCCATACCAAGCTGTGATACAACCACCTGTAAAAGTTGGTGAGAGTCACAGCTGACATGTCAAATTTCCTTAGTCTTCTGAGAAAGTAGAGGCGTTGGTGGGCTTTCTTAACTATAGTGTCGACATGGGGGGACCAGGACAGGTTGTTGGTGATCTGGTCACCTAAAAACTTGAAGCTCTCGACCCTTTCTACTTCGTCCCCGTTGATGTAGACAGAGGCATGTTCTCCTTTACGCTTCCTGAAGTCGATGACAATCTCCTTCATTTTGTTGACATTGAGGGAGAGATTATTGTTGCCGCACCAGTTCACCAGATTCTCTCTCATTCCTGTACTCTGTCTCGTCATTGTTTGAGATGGCAAACATGACAGCGTTTGCTGAGCAAGCTCCTGAATGCTGAGTAACCTATCTGCCCAGCTTGAGTACCGAGCGATGGTGGGATGTAGTTCTTAAATGGATCTAAATGGCCACTGAGGCACTTCAGTTAGCCTCCAGGTGGAAAAGCTTGCTGCAAACCCCCCTCCCCCACCCCAACTTGATCAGAGGGAAGGGGAAAAGGCAACTCCAAGTCTTCAACTCACATGTTCCCACTCAATCACGCAATCCTTCCCTGTCTCTGAACCTGCCTGGGCAGGAGTGAGGATGCCATTAAATTCCACCCTAAGTGTCAATTTTCTGTCAATTACCAGATGTTATTTTCAGTTGTTATCTATTATAAATGGACTCAAAAATAGCAGAGGAATTTCATATGAATGGAACAGATGCTTGTCTTTTATTACTGCAAACAGTTCTACGCTCATATTTTAAGATTTTGCAGCTGAAAATATTTACAGTGCCTATCAAGTTGCTCAGAATATAAATGAGGAAGGATAGCTTTGTGTTTGGTAATTGATCAGAACTCATTTCTAAAGTTTTGATTCAGTGATATTGACTTGAGCTGATTCTTTCCGAAGTAGTTCAGAAATACAGATAATGTTTTTTAATAGTTGAATCAGCCGACATGAATCCTTGTATTCACTACCATTCTCTGGGTTATCATGGGCTCTGGGATAGGGATACATGTCGTCAGTTAGTTTTGTCCTTGAGGTTGGAATTGTTATAGGTGTCTTTCGTAAAAGTAAGCACACAGGTAGAGCAGGCAGTAAAGAAGGCAAATGGTATGTTGGCCTTCATAGCTAGAGGACTTGAATATAGGAATAGCAATGTTTTACTGCAATTATACAGGGTGTTAGTGAGGCCACACCTGGAATATTGTGTGCGGTTTTGGTATCCTTATCTGGGGAAGGATGTCCTTGCTATAGAGGGAGTGCAGCGAAGGTTTACCTGACTGATTCCTGGGATGGCAGGTCTGTCATATGAAGAGAGACTAAGTCAGTTAGGATTGCATTCATTGGAGTTTAGAATTCTAACAAGGTTAGACAGGGTAGATCCAGAAAGAATGTTCTAGATGGTGGGGGAGTCCAGAACTAGGGGCCATAGTTTGAGAATAGAACTTTTAGAACTGAGGTGAGGAGAAATTTCTTTACCCAGAGAGTGGTGAATCTGTGGAATTCACTGCCACAGAAAGTAATTGAGGTCAAAATGTTGTGCGATTTCAAGAAGAAATTCTAAAGGGATGAAGAGTTATGGCGGGTGGGGGGGGGGGGGGGAGGCCGGATCGGGATATTGAACTTGATGATCAGCCATGAATGGCAGAGCAGGCTTGAAGGCCGAATGGCCTACTCCTTCTTCTACTTTCTATGTTTCTATTATGTTAATAATTCAGCTCAGAAGTTAACGTGAAACATTTGGGATAAGCTTCCAATTGAGAGAAATTTTCACTGTTAAGTGTTATTGAACTTCCCCACAATTATTTTTACTTTCACATTTAAAATAGCAGTAGTGCTTAGAGGATCAATAATGTTTGGCTGAAAAGTCAAAATTATAGTGGGTTTCAAAAAGTGCCAAATAAAATGTCAGAAATTAAAAGTCCTCAAAACCTTCTATAAATAAAATTTCATATCTTTGGCACTCACCCCACGACAGCATATTCAAAATTCACCACTGATATGCTGCGCTTTCAGTATTTAAGCTCTTTCCACTGCAATAAAAGTGATGGATTGCTGAATATATCTGTAGGTAAGTTATAACAGGCCCACATCCCATTGCACTTAAATGCTACCTCTTTGTCATCATTTATGTAATAGGGCTGTAATAGGATTTTCAGTATTTTTTGATTGCTGTGCCAGTTTTCTTTTTCAAGCTATTGATTATCTTTTGTTAATTTTCTAGGCTGGCATATATGCAGGGACCAGCAGCATTCCTACCGCCTGACTCAGGAGGATGTCTGGACTAAGCTATTGCGCCAGGTGTGACATTATGTTCAATGGCTCAAAGTCGACAAAAACAACTGACTCCTTCAAATCCTGGACGAACCTGGCAGTAAATTTCAAATACCAACCCATTGGTCTCCACACTCAGTCTGCTGTAAAGCTCCACCAAATGACAGGTATCCCAATGTCAGGTTGTAGTCTCACAACATCAAGTTTAAAGTCCAACAGGTTTATTTGGTAGTATGAGCTTTTGGAGCGTTGCCCGTTCATCAGGTGAGTGAAGAGTTCAGTTCACAAACAGGGCATATAGAGATACAGACTCAATTACAAGATAATGACTGGAATGTGAAATAGGGAACATTCACCCAATTCACCACTTTAACTTGGTGTTGTGAGACTACTTATTGTGCCTACCCCAGTCCAACACCGGCAACTCCACATAATGTCAGGTTAGGTTATCTTATTGTAATCTGCAAAGGACAGCGTCATTTTTTTCCCCAATCTTTCAGCCCACATTATCGAAAGACAGAGGTTGGAATGTGAAACCCTTGCATTGTTTCTGCATCGTGAACTTGCTCTATTCCTACTGAATCTAGGACTCATACGAACAAGGAGGATTCAGCCATTCAGTCCCCCGGGACTGCGCCTCTGTTTAATACGATCATGGCCGATCTGATAGTAACCTCAAATCTATATCCCGCCTACTCCTGATAACCTATCACCTCCTTGCTTACCAAGAAGCGATCCACCTGCGCCTTAAAACTATTCAAAGACTCTGCTTTTCAGGAAGAGAGTTCCAAAGACTCACAGCCCTCAGAGAGAAAAGATTTCACCTCATCTCCGTTTTAAATAGGCAACCCCTTACTTTTACACACTGACCTGTAGTTCTAGATTCTCCCATAAGAGGAAACATCCTCTCCATATCCACCATGTCAAGACCCTGCAAGATCTTACATGTTTCATTCAAGTCGCCTCCTACTCTTCTAAACTCCAGCTGACACGAGCCTAGCCTGTCCAACCTTTCCTCAACCCATCCATTCCAGGTATTAGTCTGGAAAGACCTTTTAACGCAATTACATCCTTCCTTAAATATATAGACCGGGCCAAGATTTGATAAGATAAATAATGGGGAGCTAATGCACACACTTTTATTAGATTTTCACTTGAGCAGCAATTTGTGGTGAGTAAGTTACGAATCACCACAAGTTGCTGGCTGATTTATGCTGCTTCCCCCTTAGCCCTGGGATCTCACTATTAGTTTTCCCTGAGTTTCAGGAAATTGCTCCATTTGTGCAGTTAAAAAAGTTGCAGTGGAAAATTAGAGCTGGTATTTAATGATGTAAGGGCTCCTAATGATTAAATTGACATTCCTGCAATATCACTTAACTTTTCTCGCCCAGAAAAGGAACAGTTGAAACACTGGGATCTCATTCCCAGCAATTCTAACAATTAGTGCCACCAAAACGTTTGAGATGAAGGGTAAGAAAAAAATCTGAACGAAAGTTGCAGCAAAATCTGAGCCAATATGATACTTCCCAAGATTTGAATTGACGAATACAGATAATATTATCACCAATTTTTTTCATTTCTGAACAGATTTGTGCAGAGTGTGGGGTCTTGTGACATAATGAATGAATAATCTTGTATTTATGTTGCACCTTCCAAATGCTCAAGATTTTTATGCCCAGTGAACCACTTTTTAAGTGTAGTCACTGCTGTAATCTAGCGCAAAGTTGCAGTGTCCCACAAACAGCAATATTCTGCTCTTTTAGGAGTTGAATAGTGCCATTGGAATTTTCATGTCCACTTGATAACATAACTGGGGTCTTGACTTAACATCTCATCTGAAAGATGAGGCCTCAATCAATGTAACATTCCCTTCATACTGCAGCCAATATTGCATGTTGAAGTGTCTAGAGATGTCGGGCCGGATTTTAGTCTTTGAGATTTAAATTTGGGGAGTGCAGCCTGACCTGACAATCAGTGAAGTCAGCCAGCTAATGAACCAATTGGCCATCTGTTCAGCCTGCTTCAAAGGTTTCAGTGTATTCAGTTTTAGAGCTTTTGTTGACACAGCTGTGAAGGGGACTTTTAGCTTTATTTGACAGACAAATTTTATGAGCTTGCAACAACTTTAACTTTCTTTAAAGTTGTTTTTCAATACCTATTTGCTTATTTGGACAAAATTAATAGGAGTTGAGATTAAAACCTTTTTAAGGGAGTATGAATGGTTGGATTTGATTGACAAATTTTATGAGTTTGTAAGAGATAATGGGGGTGATTCTCCCAGCCCACTGCACTGCTCTAGCTGGGGGTTGGGACTGCCAGGACGGGAGGAGGGTTGGGACTGCCAAGGGAGTCAGGGCTTCCGGGGGGGGCGGTCAGGACTGCCGGGGCAGGGGCTCAGGACTGCCAGGGGTGGAGAGATTGGGGCTGGTGGAGGAAGGGGGTAGGGAGAGACATCGGAGCTGGCCTGGAGAGGTCCGGGAAACCAGCGATCAGGGCGTTGGGGGGTTGGAGGGGCAGTGATGTGGAGTCGTGGAGCTGGCCAGTGATTGGGTTGGCCAACAATCAGGAGGCCGGCATTGCAGGACCACTGCGCATGCGGTGATCTTGGTGCTGACAGATTGGCACATGCACAGTGGCCCCGCTCAGCACTATGCTGCCACCCTCTCCAGTGGGAATAGGCCCCGCCCCATGATTTTCAGTGGGATTCACGCTAGGACACTTTGCAGTGCTCAGAGTGTGGGAGATTCATTCCGAAAATCATGCTAAAAAATCGGTGGGAGTTACTCCAGTTTTGATGCAAATTCAGCACTTAGGATTTTTTTGGGAGAAATGCCCCCAACATTTTTAAAGGGGATTTGGAATGCCTTTTTGCTTTTTTGGCAATTTCATGGGCATTCCAAGAACTAGCCTGCGTTATAATAGGGTGCATTAGTTTTGCGCCCAGTGGATACTGGAAGGGAGCTCCAAAGGCTGAGAAGATGTCAGGACATTAAATCAGGGTGAAGATCAATCAACAGGGTCTCCTGCACATGTTAATAACTGATTTCAAGAGTGTAGCATGTAGGAGAGTACTTACTCCACAAGAGAAAGTAGCCTAAAACATTGCTTTCACAATGCTGGTCAATTTAATGGCCACTACGTATTAAGAAACAATCTCTATCATCAATCACTGCATCAAAACATATTTAAGCTATCGTACACCATTTAAATATGACATGTGAGATTGGCAACACCTTTTAAACTTGCCTGTCAAAATGTTCCTGACTCTAGACCAGGCATCCTCCATGGTTCATGAATCCCCCGAGGAGCTGTGAATCATGGCTCCTGCTAAAGACTCTGTCACAGTAGTTGGGGGTTTGAAATGTCCACTCCCATAGTCAGGGGAATAGGCAAGGGTGGGATTGCTGAGTGCAGTTCGCCACCCATACCCTTCTTGTAACTGCATAAGACGGGAATCAGGGTGAGAATCCTGTAATTAACTCCCGCCTGCCATTTTTAAATTTCCCTGTGTCTGTTTCAGCATGGAAGATACATGAAAATCCCACCATTATCTTCTAATTGTTCAGAGATGAAAATGTCGTCATTGAATCAAGGCTGATACTTGGGTGTACTATGAAAGAGTGGGATTCTTGGATTTTGTGCCTAACAAACTATTTGCAACAGAGCCACCTAGGTAACTATGTGTGATCTGTTTTATAGCCTACGGGTCCATAGAGGGATTGTGAATTCAGCTCATAATCACTAGTTTACATGAAGCTGGTTTAACATTTTGGGAATTACATCACAAAGTCCTCCAGGGGAGGAATGGTGGCACAGTGGTTAGCACTGTTGCCTCACAGTGCCAGGGACCTGGATTCAATTCCAGAATCTGCACGTTCTCCCCGTATCTACGTGGGTTTCCTCCGGGTGCTCCGGTTTCCTCTCACAGTCCAAAAGACGTGCTGGTTAGGTGCATTGGCCATGCTAAATTCTCCCTCAGTGTACCCAAACAGGCGCCAGAGTGTGACGACTAGGGGATTTTCACAGTAACTTCATTGCAGTGTTAATGTAAGCCTACTTGTGACACCAATACATAAACTTTAAAACCATGATTACAAATGGGATTTTATTTCCCTTAGTGATTGAGGTTCAGAAACAGACAGACCATAAAGATTCTAGAGTCAATTCCCAACCTTTGCTGAAATAGCTGATGATCAACTGTGATGATGATCAAAATCCTCGACTAGGGACAAGGCAAAGTGGGGGATATTGTCCAGCATTCTCCGTCTGATTGCTATAATAGAATTATAGAATGGTTACAACACAGAAGGAGGCTATTCAGCCCATTGTATCGGTGGTAGCTCTCTGCATGACCAACGCAACAAGTCCATTCCTCTACCATTTCTCCATTGCCTTGCAAATACTTTCTCTTCCGATAGTTATTCAATTTTCTTTTGAAAGCCACAATTGAATCAGCTTCCACTTGACTCTCAGGAGATCCTAACCACTTGCTGCATAAACAAGTGTTTTCCTCATGTCACATCTAGTTCCTTTGGCAATCACATTAAATCCGTGTCCTCTGGTTCTCCACCCTTCCACCAATGGGAACATTTCTCCCTATCTTTCCGTCACGACCCCACATGATTTTGAACACCTCTATCAAATTTCCTCTCCATCTTCTCTTCTTTAAGACTAACAACTCCAGTTTCTCCAATCTATGCTCATAACTGAAATCTCTCATCCCTGGAACCATTCTCGTAAATCTTTTCCATACCAGCTCCAATGAGTTCACATCCCTCCTAAAGAATGGTGTCCAGAACAAGCTATAATTTTGTCTTTTAAAAAGCATTTAGATAGATACATGGGTACGATGGGTATAGAGGGATATGGGCCAAATGCAGGCAATTGGGATTAGTTTAGGGGTTTTTTAAAAAAGGGCGGCCTGGACAAGTTGGGCCGAAGGGCCTGTTTCCATGCTGTAAACCTCTATGACTTTATGAGTCTATAACTCTAAGCTAACTTACAAAACTTGATTGAGGTTGGAGAAGTACTCATGTGGCAGCATCCTCCAACAGTGCAACTTCCATCAGAGAAAGATAATGCGGAAAAATTAGAAAAAGTATTCTTAATCATGTTGTTAACATTGCCTGGCAACCATTATTCCTCCTCTTAATTCTGCTGCCGTGATGTCTACAGGATACAATCTCCTCTTAATTTAAAATCCCTGAATTCACAATTTCTGATAATTCAACTATGTGCCTCTAAATCCCCACTTTGCTCCATTGTTTAAAGTTTAAAGTTTAAGTTTATTTATTAGTGTCACAAGTAGGCTTACATTAACACTGCAATGGAGTTATTCACAGTAACTTCATTGCAGTGTTAATGTAAGCCTACTTGTGACACTAATAAATAAACTTTAAACTTTAAAAACTTTAAAGTTACTGTGAAAATCTCCTAGTCGCCACACTCTGGTGCCTGTTTGAGTACACTGAGGGAGAATTTAGCATGGCCAATGCACCTAACCAGCGCATCTTTCAGCCTGTGGGAGGAAACCGGAGCATCCGGAGGAAACCCATGCAGACACGGGGAGAACGTGCAAACTCCACACAGACAGTGACCCAAGCCAGGAATCGAACCTGGGTGCCTTGTGCTGTGAGGCAGAGGATGAACCACATTGTTTACTTAAAATTATTGGATAATTCATTTTTATTGATTGTAAAATAACCCCCATTTCCCGAATAAGTTTGAATTGTCTTAAATGCTTAGCTGAAAAGGGAGTGTTTCTAATTAGAACCTGATATTACCGTCTTTTAAACCACTGAGTAAATATCATTTAAGACAAGTCAGTGATGGGGTAGGGGATTCATTGATTTCAAATTGTCACAGTAAAAGTTAGAAGAGGTCATGTGAAACTTAGTTACACCAAGGACTGTTAGTATATGAAATGCTTTTCCACAGGCAAGGGGGAAATTGGATAAATACATAAACAGAGGAAGATATAGAATGATGAGAAGAGAGCAGGGCAATGATTAACATTCTAAACTCCCTGCTCAGACACAAAGGGCTGAATCCTGTCCCTCTGTGCTATTAACACCTGTAGTTCTGAGTGTTTTCATGTAAATCATATCTGAATGTTCGGCGAACAAACCAAAAAATGGATTAACTAAACATTTTCAGTGAAGAGTCAGGATTAGCCACATTGGTTAATGGATCACCTAGTGTAGAACAGGGCCCGGAAATTCTAGGTTTGATTCCCAATCTGGTGTGAATTAGTTGATCTCAGTGAAGATGGTAGTGGAGCTAATATTTAGAGCCTCTTTGATAGTGAAGGAACAGTCAGTTTCTGTTCCTCAGTGCTACCTAATGACCTCTCACGAAGGGTTAGAATTGAATCTGTATGGATGTTAAGTGAGGACAGCTCCACAGAGATCTTTTTTAACGTGCGCCCTGATCTACGTTAAAACAACACTCCAATGCCCCCCCCCCCCCGGACCCAATGGATACAAGTAATCGCCACCCTCTCACAAGTATCGGGGCAACCTCTCCCCCCCCATCCCCCAAAAGCACCGCGACAACCCCTCCCCACCCAAAAGCGCGCACACACACTCTACCCCCTCCCAATGGAGCTCCCCAGAGGGTCTGCCTCTGGCAGTGACAGGGTGGCAGTCCCCTCAGCAATGTGTTCTGGTTGCACTGGGTATGCTTCCATAATTTGCAGCAGAGAATTGTGGGTTTCTAGAAAAAATGCTAGTTTGATCATGGTTCCTGGGCATTCTCAAGGTGTATCTCTCTCCAGTCCAGTAATGTTAGCTATGAGGGATGTCCCAAAATCACCTCATTGCAAACAACAAAAGTGGGACTTTACACTGCCTGGAAGGACATCCTGGAATAGATGTCAGCTAAGCTGTAAATGCAAGCTTCTGGTTTTAGCATGTCTTCCCCGGTGGCTTTGTATTGGCTCTCAAGACAGTTTGAAGTCAACATGCCCCCTTGCCCTCTCCCCTGGATACAGCCTCTGACCATGCACGCAGTGTTGGTACTACTTCAGTGTGCAATGGAGATGCCTTCAATATGAGTGCCTCAGCTGCCGTTGCACCAAGAGCTACATTAGTGGAAACATCAGTCTCCATGAAGCAGCTGCAATGGCATACCTTCTGAAATAACTCCTCAGAGGCCAGTGTCTCTTCACCAGATTCCCTTTAATTACAAACTTTTCTCCACTCCTAAGAGTGCTTCGGATACAGTCAACCTGACACTCCTCATAATATAAACAGCTGAGACTCTCTGATTGGGCAGGCAATCATTTCCTCAATCAGAGAACTCTTTCCTCAATCAGGGCCCCTCTCTCATCGCCAGAGGCTAAGTCCAGTTTGGTTAATGTTACCTGACACCTCCTTTCCAGGCCGCTCCCCTTCCTCAATCAGAGAACTCATACTCCAAGAGGTCAACCACATGGGCCTCAATGAGGTCATTGCACCTTTTACTTGGGGAAAACTGAGCACTGCAATTTAATGCCAGTGTCTGAATAGAAAAAGCCTTACATAGTGTGCAACTTGGACCTCTGTTGAGAAGCAGCCTCTGTTCAATCTCCGGGCTTTTAAAAGACCAGGGGATTCCTGTGCCATCAGAAAAATTGTGGTCCAATAGGATCTAGTTGCCACATGAAATGCCCTCTCCATTTGCTATTTGCTGCTGCTACCAGGTGGTAGTGATGACAATTGGGAAAAGGGCACAGAGGCAGGAACATATCGTGGAGCTGGCCTGACTTTTCTATATTCTTTCATAGGATGTGGGTGTCGCTGGCTACGTCAGTGTTTACTGTCCATCCCTAATTGTCCTTGAGAAGGTGTTGGTGAGCCGTCTTCTTGAACCGTTACGATCCATGTGGTGTGGGTACACAGACAATGTTGTTAGGGATTTTGTTCCGGCCACAATTTTCCTATCCCCTGCTTCCACCACCACTGAGCTTGGAAAACTCAGCCTAATGTGTCTGAAACGCAGTTGAAGAAATACCTGACTAGAATGTAATTTTCTTCCATATGTAATAATGGGGAATGTGTTGAACAGCATACATCATTATAAATGATTACTTCTCTTTCTATCCATAATGGTGTTTGTGAATCTGATGCGGAGCACTGATTTCATCACCCTAGATTTTGTCCTGATGGTAGTAACCAAGAATTTAGAGAGAAAGGATCCAAGAACCAAATGAAAGATGAGCTGAATAACTGCTGTCAAGATTTAGAACTGGAGATTATAGAAATAAGCAACAGCTACTGAAAGTATCATGGAAGAAAAGATCAGTGTGTCAATCAAACCTGCCCCATGCCTCGCGGAGGCTGAAACACCACGGCTAGACACTTCCCATCTTGCCCCCTCCCTCCCCAACTGGCTCAACACAATGACCACAGTAAAAAAAAGTTGCATTTATATAGCACCTCACACAGCTTCACGATATTCCAAAATGCATTACAATAATATGCTTGTGACTTGTACGCCCAATATTGTACAGCAATATTGGTTGAGACTGAGATGATAAAATATGCCATCGGATACAGTGGAAGATGGTCTCCTGTGCTGAGGGTAGCCAGTTGGGATTTTGTACTAGAGCAGTGGGAATAGGTGGACAGATATCATGGATTTGTGGCTGACTACCCTGGTGCTCTCACTGCCTTTCACATGTAACTCCAACTGCACTTACTCAAATGGTTAGCATCAGGAAAGCCAACTGAAATGAATTTGCTTTTCTGAAATGTAAGGCAGCTATGAATGATAATGCAATCTGTATGAATATAAGCAGGCTGCAATATATCAGGTTGGCTCAATAATATTTTATTCAGTATAGCAAGCCAGTGTGAACTAGAAACATTACAGGGTAGTAATATAAGTGCTAAAGCTATCTCCTACGCTTTCATCTCAACACCAGGAAGCTTCGAAGAAGCTACATGTTCCCGCGACCTTTCAGTTTGAATCCTTTTGTATCCTTGTGCTTTTTACATGATTATTATTTTAAGAAATTTGGGAAAAAAATACTGTTTCTATCTTTCTGTGATTTGGAAGTTAGTCCAGTATTGTTTCAATATAGGTATTAGCTATCTGTTTTGTGACATTGGTCCTAAACAGGGTATGGTCTGGAGCATGGTTTGGATGTTTGTCTGCAAAGAGAAGCACCAGTATTTACCATGGCTTGTCCTTTCAAGTCCCAGGCACTCCATAGGAGGTCAATAAGAAGACTTTGTATCAGCATGTACATCCTTGCCTTCCTGTCTTCAGGGAGAAACTGTGATTTCAATGTCAGAAATTCATGATCAGTTAAGAGTCAACCACATTGCTGTGGGTCTGGAGTCGCACGTAGACCAACCCCAGTAGGAAAAACAGATTTCCTTCCATAGAGGACATTAGTGAACAAGATGGGTTTTTAATACAATTGATGATGGTTTCATGGTCACCATCATTGACACTTGCTTCCAATTCCAGATTTTTAGAATTAAATTGAAGTTCCGCCAGCTGCCATGGTGGGATTGGAACCCATGTCCCCAGAGCATTAGCCTGGATTACTATTCTAGTGAATTTGCCCTGTGCTCCACAGACGCCCATGTTTTATGTGTTTTTCACATAAACCTTCAGTTTCTAAGTCTGAATTATGCAAATAGTGAGCAACAGTTGGCCAGCACAGATCTCTGTGGGACATTGCTTTCTCTTTCTGTTCATCAGAAGTACTACCATTAACTCATCGAGGTTCCTATGACAGCAGCTTCCAAACATGCGACCTGTATCACCTAGATTAGGACAAGGGCAGGTGCTTCATGAGAACACCACCAACTGAAAGTTCCTCTCCAAGCCGCACACCATCTTGACTTGGAATTATATCGCCATTCCTTCACTGTCGCTGGGTCCAAATCCTGGGACTCCCTAACACCATTGTGAGTGTACCTATATAACATGGACTTCAGTCATTCAAGAAGGCGGCTCACCCACCAGCTTCTCAAGGGCAGTTAGGAATGGGCAATAAGTACTGAGGTAGCTAGCAATCCCTGATCCCGTGAAACAAAATTGCAACATTAATGTAAGCCTACTCATGACACTAATAAATAAACTTAACTCATGTCCATAATTATAACTGCATTAAGAATTTGAAATGACAAAGGTAATAAAAAAATGAGATAGAAGATCATGAATTTCTGACTTTGAAGTCACGGTTTCTCCATGAAGACAGGAAGGCAAAGATAGACATGCTGACACAAAGTCTTATTGACCTCTTATGGAGTGTCTGGGCCTTGAAAGCTCTCACCCTTTGTTTCCAATTGGTAGCCATTTTTCACTTCAGCATGCCATCTGGCCCCTTATTCTACATATCTTGACCTATGACCTGAGTGTCAATCACCTTATCAAAGGCCTTGATTTGTTACTGGCTCAAAAATAAACTTTAGACATATTCTGTTTTTGTTTTGCTTTTGGAATGGAAAGTATTTTATTCACCTAAACTAGTTGCATAGGCAGTGCGATCACTGTCTTGCACCCTATGTGGTTGAAACCTATGTGGCAACGGAGTTTAGCATATTCCAGTTTATCCTCCAGCTCTGACGGAGGGTCATCCAGACTTGAAACGTTGGCTCTATTCTCTCTCCACAGATGCTGTCAGACTAGCTGAGATTTCCCAGCGTTTATTGTTTTTGTTTCAGATTCCAGCATCCGCAGTATTTTGCCTTTATCCTCCAATCTTGCCTGCTTGCTGTATTTGTGTGCTGGCCAGCTAAAATCAGTCAGTAGAAAGAACCACGTCACTGAGCCAATGTGGTACCATTTTGAAGAAAAAAGCGTTAATGGATGCGACAGTCTGACTAAAAGCCATGTGTTAACACTGACCTAATGCACACATTGGCTGGATGGTTCAGTCCCCCAGTGTAGGTTGCAATAAAATTGGGTGCCATGCCATTTGTGCCATTCCTGGAGCCAACTTTCCTGCCCCGCTTCAATTTTACCTGTGATGGAAGAGGCGTCAAGTGGCCTGCCCACCTGTGGGACAATTGAAGCCCTTAAATGGCCAATTAATAATCACTTATTGGGCCCCCTCCGACCATCACTGAGATTTAACTTGCAGTCGGAGAGGAACATGACAAGTGGCATCACTGGCAAACTTCACTGCTCAGGCTAGTAACTAGTAGAATGGGGATCACCATCTGAGGACTGTTGTGAATATAGGGCGAGGGCTTGGTTTTGCTGATGTCAATGCCCTCCCCCTACTCTCACATTTCATCCCCCAAGCTGAGCCAGCCCCTTCAGGAGTGGGAGGAAGGGAAGTCAAAAGGACAAAAATACTTTTGTTTAAAATAAAACTTTCATATATTTTATGCTGTACTGAGGGAGTGCTGCACTGCCAGAGCAATCGCCTTTTGATGAGACTCTGTCTGCCCTCTCAACATCATTAAAAAAACAGATTACCTGATCTTTACCAAATTATTGTCTGTGGGACCTTGGCATGTGCAAGGTGGCTACTGTCTTGCGTAGATTATAACTAAGATACTTAATTGGCAATAATTTCTTTTAAGGCATTTGACATTGTGAATCTTTCTTCAGGTACCCCTAAGAGGGCATGAGCTCCAATGGATCACCATGTTATTCTTGCTATGGAGGCACGGATCCTCTTTATTCATGGTGTATTCATCCAGTTTGCGAGGCTCTTGTAAAAATCACTCTTTGTCTACCTCAATCTCTTTTACCACCAATCTTTCCCTTTAGACTTTCTAAATCATGGTTTCTTATTGTGTATCCAATAAATTCCAGCTGTCACTTCCTGATCTTAGTCACTGGGGTTCTTTTGGTTTCAGATTTATATTTTAATTTCTATTTTACTAGCAACTCTTCATTGGTAATGTAACTTGCCCAAGATATCTTCATTACTCAACTTGTAAACCACAACTCTGCACCCTCAATTCTTCTCGGCATTGCTTCACTGAATTTACAACACCTAATGGAACCTATGAGGGAGCAAGTTATCCTAGATCTGGCCCTGCGTAATGAGACAGGAATAATTAATGATCTCTGTTAGGGATCCTCTCGGAAGGAGCGATCATAGAAAGGTTGAATTTAAAATACAGATGGAAGCTGAGAAGGTAAAATCCAATACCAGTGTCTTGTGCTTAAACAAAGGAGACTACAATGGGATGAGGGAGGAGTTGGCTAAGGTAGACTGGGAGCAAAAACTTTATTGTGGGACAATTGAGGAACAGTGGAAGACTTTCAAAGCGATTTTTCACAGTGTTCAGCAAAAGTGTATACCAGTGATAAGGAAGGACTGTAGGAAAAGGGATAATCAGCCATGGATATCTAAGGAAATAAAGGAGGGTATTAAAGTGAAAGAAAATGCATACGAAGTGGCAAAGATTAGCGGGAAACTGGAGGATTTGGGAAATCTTGAAAGTTCAACAGAAAGCCACGAAAAAAGCTATAAAGAAAAGTAAGATAGATTATGAGAGTAAACTAACTCAGAATATAAAAACATAGCAAAAGTTTAAACAAAAAGCTAAAATGAAAAAGAGTGGCTGAGGTAAACATCGGTCCTTTATAGGATGAGAAGGGGGATTTAATAAAGGGAAATTAGGAAATGGCTGAGGCATTGAACAAATATTTTGTGTCGGTCTTCACAGTGGAAGACACAAATAACATGCCAAACATTGATGACAAGAAGGCTATGGCAGGTGAGAACCTAGAAACTATCGTTATCACTAAAGAGATGGTGTTGGGCAAGCTAATGGGGCTAAAGGTCTCCTGGCATTGATGGAATGTATCCCAGGGTACTAAAAGAGATGGCAGGGGAAATAGCGAATGCACTCGTGGTAATTTACCAAAATTCATTGGACTCTGGGACGGTTCTGGCAGATTCGAAAACAGCAAATGTGACGCCACTGTTTAAAAAGGAGGTAGACAAAAGGCGGGTAACTATAAGCCGGTTAGCTTAACTTCTGTAGTGGATAAAATGTTTGAATCTATCATCAAGGCAGAAATAGTGAGACATCTGGATAGAAATTGTCCCACTGGGCAGACACAGTATGGGTTCATGAAAGGCAGGTCATGTTTAACTAATTTACTGGAATTCTTTGATGACATTAGCACGGTGGCCAATGGAGAACCGGTGGATATGGTGTATCTGGTTTTCCAGAAGGCATTCGAAAAGGTGCCGCACAAAAGGCTGTTACATAAGATAAAGGTGCACGGCGTTACATGTAATGTATTAGCATGGATAGAGGATTGGTTAACTAACAGAAAGCAAAGAGTGGTTAGCGATTAGTGACTAGTGGTATGCCTCAGGTATCAGTGTGGGACCACAATTGTTTACAATTTACATAGATAATTTGGAGTTGGGGACCAAGTGTTGCATGTCAAAGTTCGCAGGTGATGCTAAAATGGGTGGTAGAGCAAAGTGTGCAGAGGACACTGAAAGTCTTCAAAGGGATATAGATAGTTTAAGCAATGGGCAAGGGTCTGGCAAATGGAGTACAATGTTGGTACATGTGAGGTCACCCATTTTGTTGGAAATAACAGCAAAATTGACTATTATTTAAATGGTAAAAAAATTGCAGCATGCTGCTGTGCAGAGGGACCTGGGTGTCCTTGTGCATAAATTGCAAAAGTTGCAGGTGCAGCAGGTAATTAAGAAGGCAAATGGAATTTTGTCTTTCATTGCTAGAGGGATGGAGTTTAAAAACAGCGAGGTTATGTTGCAGCTGTATAAGGTGCTGGTGAGGCCACACCTTGAGTACTGTGTACAGTTTTGGTCTCCTTACTTGAGAAAGGACATACTGGCACTGGAGGGGGTGCAGAGGAGATTCACTAGGTTGATTCCAGAGTTGAGAGGGTTGGCTAATGAGGAGAGACTGAGTAGACTGACACTATAATCATTGGAATTTAGAAGAATGAGGGAGAATGTTATAGAAACATATAAAATTATGATGGGAACAGATAAGATAGAAGCAGGGAGGTCGTTTCCACTGGCAGGTGAAACTAGAACAAGGGGCATGGCCTCAAAATAAGGGGGAGCAGAATTAGGACTGAGTTGAGGAGGAACTTCTTCACCCAAAGGGTTGTGAATCTGTGGAATGCTCTCCCCAGTGAAGCAGTTGAGGCTACCTTGTTGAATGTTATTAAGGCAAAGATAGATGGATTTTTGAACAGTGAGGGAATTAAGGGTGATGGTGAGCGGACAGGTAAGTGGAGCTGGGACCACGAAAAGATCAGCCATGATCTTTAAGTGCTGCAAAAGAGACTTACAGGGATGTTACCAGATTATGGCTATCACTAAAGACTGAGCAGGCTACGGCTGTCCTTTCTGGAAAAGAAAAGTCTGATAATTTATGATGGTCATAAGAATCATGAAGAGGTTTGAGAGGATGGATATGGAGCAATTGTTTCCACTTGTGTTTAATGAGTCCAGAACAAGGGGCATAAATCTAAGATAGCCACTGACAGTGTTAGAGACAAGCGCGAGATGTGGGATAATTCTCCCTTTTCCCACAGCTCAACTGACTGCAACAAGATGTTTTTCTTTTTAAGAAATGTATTAAGCCCTTGTATGTTGTGACTTCTAAGAACAGGCGCAAAACAGGCTTACTTGTAAGTTTAAATCATTTTAAAAAGTTTGTTTTTCAAAACACCTGTAATGTAATTGCAACAAATGCCCATTTCTCATTCACACAAAACACATAGGGTGGCATTTTACGGCCTTGCTTGTCCCAAAACTGTAAAATCCCACCCGAGGTCAACGGAACTTTCCATTGTCCGCCCCTTGCCCGCTCCGATTCCCGTGGTGGGCGCAGGGTAAATTTCCGGCCATAGAGACGTACAGAAGACTTCTCAAGATGCGCCATACTCTTAATTTTCTTAACATCTGAAAAGTCAATATCACTCTCGTTCTTCAGGAAGCTCATCAGAAGTGTTGCGACCTGAGAATTCTCTTTCGGTTCACTGAAGGAAAAGTAGAGGTTGAAAGTTCTGGTGATGAATTCACAATGGCTTACTCCAAGCAACAGTACGTTCTGGCTTCTGTAGTTGAAACTATGAATGAGTCCCTGTAGTGAAATAATTAAACCTTGTGGGTAAAATGAATTAGCCCCACTTCTCTGCTTATGGTGGACTTTTCAGGCTGAGTCCTTGCTTTTTCTAGGTGAGATAGCTTCCCTCAGATCTTGGTATCCCAGACTGACCAACTGGACTACCATTGTGGATTAATTTCCTAACACGCCAGTTTCTGTTATGCGACAACTGTATTGATGATTCCATCGTCCACACAGATGGGTTGATAGGTAAGCAACTTACAACACAACGGAGGATGCTTGACATTCCATCAACAGTCCAGCCATGAATAACCTCCAAAATGTCTTGAATTGTAATCCCATCTTCATGGGAGCCAGCAAGTCTACAAGCCATTGTTCCTTTAAGTCTGTTCAGCTGAAACAGAGAGGGGTGGTCATCATCACCTGAATAGGTAGTTAGCATTTTAAGTGACATGTCTGTCTCTGTGTCTGCATTGAAACCATAAAAAGGTCACCTGACCCCAGGAGTCTATTTTTTCAAGTTAAATTGTCCATACCTTATGCTCCTTTTAAAAGGTAAAAATGTCCATTATCTTCATATGTTTATAAATATATAACACGAGTAACAACAGAGCGACAAATATTTTAGGTGGAATTTCTTCATACAGAAAATGGTGAGAATATGGAACTCAAATGGTTCAAGTGGATAGCATTGATGCTTTTAGAGGAGTCTTACACATATAAGGGAGAAGGGGATAGAGGGATATTGGAGCCTGGTTGGAAGAGGTAATGAGAGTATAAGGAGACTTATGTTGAGCATAAATATTACAGAGCAGCTGGGACCGAACAGGCTGTTTCTGTGCTGTAGACTCTGTCATTCTGTGTAAAACGCAGAACTAAAGACTATCGTGATCCTCTTAAATGCCATTGTAATTTTTCAATATTTAATTTAGATAAATTATCACAAGCAACAAAGCCTCAATTTACATAGAATTGCATAGAATTCACACCACAGAAACAGGCCAAAGGTTTACCAAATTAAATACAATAAAATTGAAATTAAATAAAATTAAAAGCTCATTGATGGAAATCAAATATTTAAACCAATTTACAATATTAGATTAAAACTGTGCTGTAAAGCCATTTTAGAATATTCAGGATTGCAATGAATGTATCACAGTGTAAAATTCAGGGTGTAGCAATCATAATATCCTTATTATGGGCAGCATGATGGCACACTGATTAGCACTGCTGCCCCACAGCGCCAGGGACGTGAACTCAAATCTGGCATTGGGAGACTGTGTGGAGTTTGCAAGTTCTCCCCGTGCCTACGTGGGTGTCCTCCGAGTGCTCGGGTTTCCTCCCACAGTCCAAGGATGTGCAGGTTTAGTGGATTGGCCATGCTAAATTGCCCCGGGGTGTAGGTTAGATGGATTAACTATTATGGATGTGCAGGATTACGAGGATGGGGCGGGGGGGTGGGGTTGGGTGGGATGCTCTTCGAAGGGTCAGTGCAGACTTGATGGGTCGAATGACCTCCTTCTGCACTGTAGGGATTCTATGATGATAGTTTTGAAAACTTGGCAGTAATGTTGGGAATTAATATGGGAGTAGAGAAGTACTCCTTTGCAGGTTGTATCTTTTTTTCTTCTTATTTAGAAGCCTGGGGCAATGGCCAAAACACAAGGTGAGAAGATGAGATGAATCAAAAGGTAATATGCTGCCAGCAAACCCAGAATTTTAAACTCCACAAAATTCCATAAGTCTCAAAAGGAGGGAGGGGAGCCAAAGCCTCACAATTTGAAGTCCTGGAAAATGATAAGCTGAAGCAGCTGATGGTTTGCTTAATACTGGCTGGAATTTTACCCCCACACCCGCCACAGGAATCGGAATGAGCAAGGGGCGGAACATGGAAAGGTCCGTTAACCTTGGGCGGGATTTTACAGTTTCAGGACAAGTGAGGTTGTAAAATCCCACCCTCTAAGTTTAATGTTTTGAGGATGTAGGGAGAAGGAAGAACATGCATACAAAGTAAGGCAAAGTTTATTCATTAGTGTCACAAATAGGTTTACATTAACACTGCAATGAAGTTACTGTGAAAATCCCCGAGTCGCCACACTCCGGCACCTGTTTGGGTACACTGAGGGAGAATTTAGCATGGCCAATGCACCTAACCAGCATGGCTCTCGGACTGTGGGAGAAAGCCAGAGCACCCAGAGGAAACCCACGCGGACACGGGGAGAACGTGCAGATCACACAGACAGTGACCCAAGCGGGAATCGAACCCTGGTCATATGGCAGGCTTTGTGTCACCTTAACTTGATTTGAGGCACTCACCTCTGAATCAAGAGTTTGTGAATCTAAGCCCTGCTTCAGAGTGGAAGCCCTGCTGAGAATCCAGTTTGACTATTCGATATAGGATTGAAGGAGTGCTGCATTGTTGGAGGTGCCATCTTTCAGGTGACACACTAAACCTGTCTGTTCAGCTGGATGTTAAATATCCTGTTACACAATTTGAATACAAGTTGGAAGTTCTCCCAGTGTCCTTGACAACATTTCTCCCTGAACCAACAACACCACAAAACAGATCAACTGCTCATTCATCTCTTTTACTGTTTGTGTGAACTGGCTGCATGGAGCTGGTTGCCACATAGTAACAGTGACTGCACTTCAAAAGCAATTATTTTTTCTGAACAACTTTGGATGGCCTGGAGATCAGATGAGGTGCTTATATGTTTTTTTCTTTGTTTGTTTCTTGCTTTCCATTTGTACATCAAGCTTAAGAGGAAATAGAGAGGGATTTTCTCGGAAGCGATGGTGAGAGCAATATCGACAGAAAGAATGCTTCAAGGATGTAAGTGAGTCAGAAGGCACCTATCAGTTTTTTTTCCTTGTATCCTTTCTAGATAGACATAGAGTACAAATAAACCCCACTTCATTTGAAAAACATAGAAGTTTGACCAAATGCTTTCCAGCTAATGAACTACTTTTCATGTGCAGTCTGTGTTGTAAATGCAGGAAAATGGAAAGAAAATGGCCATGATTTATCATAAGCCAACCATTAAATAACAACTCCCATTTAAAAAGTTCTAAAGTTTATTTATTAGTGTCACAAGCATTAACACTGCAATGAAGTTACTGTGAAAATCCCCGAGTCGCCATACTTTGGCGCCTGTTCGGGTACACTGAGGGAGAATTTAGCACGGCCATTGCAACTAACCAGCACGTCTTACGGACTGAGAGAGGAAATCAGAGCATCCGGAGGAAACCCACGCAGAGACGGGGAGAACTTGCAGACTCCACACAGACGGTGACCCGAGGCTGGAATTAAACCCGAGTCCGGAATTAAACCTGAGTCCCTGGTGCTGTGAGGCAGCAGTGCTAACCACTGTGCCGCCCCCTTTACCCTTAACTGTAATAAAGATAATAAAAATAAATCATAATTTGCCTTTAATTGTAATATAGAGAAAAATGTGTTTTAAATGCTGAGACGTTTTGCTTAGACTTCTTCCTGAAACTTGATAGAAATTTTAAATACTCAGAAGCCTTACAGTAACTTTCTGCGAATTGGCTTCTTCAGATGCTAAAATAGGGTTTGTTCTGTGTCTGCAATCTAAATGTTGCTGGAATTAAAATACCAAATAACCTCATTCCTCTGGACAAATACCCCAGCTCTGTCCACCACAATTTTTTCTTGAAGCCAAGACAGCTTTCTTTACGTCCTCCTTCGACAGAAAATTTAATGTTTGCTTTTGAAAGAATCAATAGTTTTGAGTAGGCGTGTGACTCCACAAAGCCAATATCCATAATCAGAAAAGCATTTTCTTAATTCTATTTTGTTTGTGCAAAACCCCTTTCACTGCTTTTAGAATAATACTTGCTTGGTCTACTTGGCTTCACCACCTGTCTATTTCTTCCAGCAAGCTAAGAAAAAAATGTGTTTAACTAGCTCAACTAGATAATTTATGAAAGTTGTCAATTGCAACAGCCCTACAATCTACCCTTAGTAATAGAATTAATCATTAATCCAAATCGTAAATCATTTAAAAGAAAGTGAATTTTATCGAGGCTTTGAGAAACACATATAAAACATCATTTTATCCATCAGTAGTGAATATGACGCATACATAGATTCTGTTACACTCACAACATCATCATATTCAGTCTTGACAAATAATGAGAATACATTTATGCTGTTTTACCTTCTATCAAATCAAAAGTGCCTTCTACTGCTTACTTATTCTCTTTAATCTGGTCTATGGAATTCCTTGGGATCTCAGAAAGAATGCCATATTTAATATAACATATTGCTTTGAGATTGAAGGTGAACAAGAACTCTTTCTATTCCCTTTGGCTGTACCTATATCTTCAGTTATTACATTATTCTCTGACTATGGAGGAAAATTTCAAAGAATAGTTTAGTTGAACTGTAGATAAAGTGTGGAGAAGATTCAGGATATAATTATTATCTACCAAATAAGAACTTTGTAATATTGGTTAAATCCCGCAGAACAAAATCCTGGTTGGGCTGGGATTAAGAAAGAAGAAAGAAAAACCTGCATACTTATCTTCAAAGCCCTTCACACCCAATTAATTACTTCTGAAGTGTAATCACGACAGTTATGCAGGTAAGTGCTGCAGCCAATGTGTGTGCGGTGAGATATCGCAAATAGCAATGAAGTGAATGATGGCTCACTGTTTTTCAGGGTTGGTCAGGGGAGGAATGGAAGCCAGGATATTGGGACAGTCCTCCTACTCTTCTTTGAATAGAGCCATGGCTTTTACATCCACTTGGAGAGCAGACAGCATCTCCGTTTAACTCCTCATCTGAAATTAGGTTGAAAACAAGAGCTCCTGAATCCTTTGCATTCAAACTATCTATTTCTTGCTAACAATACTGCAATATAGAGCCTTAATAAATAATCTGAATTGTGGATATGGCATAGGGGTTCATCATTTTGCTAATATTGCCATCATAATTATATTGTTTCCTATTGTTTGACAAATCTCTGATCCTTTTTCCAGCTTGTGAGTTGATCACAATTGGTCCATAAGTCACTTTATTCATCAGTTCTTCAATTCCCTTTTTCTGAGGAATAATGAATACCACTCAACCTCTTTTAACCAGGAGTTGTATGCATGACCAATTTTGGGAATGCTCCGTCAGCTGAAGCACTCCTTTAAACCAACCTGTATTATCTGAAAAGGAAGAATGTGCGGGGCTGCTGCGACAAGGTCAAGGTGGCACCAGACAAATTACTCCTTTGGAGAACCAGCGGAGACACGATGGGCCAAATGGCTTCACTCTATGCTGGAAACATTTTGTGATATCTTGTCACCAGTCCTCACATTTGCCTTATGGCTCATTGTTTGATAATGCTCCTCGGAAGCACATTCAGATATTTTACTATGTTAAACACACTAAATAAAAAACAACTTGTTGTAAGATAAAAATAAAGAAGAATCATTCAGCTCCCACCGAGCAAAGAATAACACTTGTCACTAACTCACGGACAGTAAACTACAACATCCAGAAATTCAAAACCAATCAAAGAATGAGGAATATCATACTAAAGGTTATTACTCTAATATTATTTCACACTTATGAGAATAATATCAACTTATTTGTAGTGCTCTGAGCATTCTGGAGACATGGCATGACAACACCTCCTAAATTGGTTTTTAAGTCAGTTTTCTTTCAGAAGTTTTTTGACTTTAGGGGCAGCGCAGTGGTTGGCACTGCTGCCTCACAGCACCAGGGACCCAGCCTTGGGTGGCTGTTGGCGTGGAGTTTGCACGTTCATCCCATGTCTGCATGGGTTTTCTCCAGGTGCTCTGGTTTCCTCCCACACATCCACCCGAAGATGTGCGGATTGGGTTGATTGGTCATGCTAAATTGACCCTTCGTGTCAGGGGGACTAGCAGGGTAAATAAGTGGGGTTACAAGGATAGGGCCTGGGTTGAATTGTTGTCGGTGCAGGCTGAATGGCCTCCTTCTGCACTGTAGGGATTTTATGATTTGGGTTCATTTTCCTGCTGATACATTATCATCAATAGTTTTCTCTTGTTCAACATAACAGTTTGTTCTGGGGCAACCTGCCAAAATACCAAGCTTTCAGTTAATTCAGCAACTTTCTTACTCCTTGGCATCCATTTCCTTCTCAATTTACATTTGTAGCAGCACCTAGGGATCATTTTATATAATAAAGACACAATAGAAACACAGATTATTATTGTTTTGTGTTCCTAATCTGTTATTTGTAGCTATTTTAGGTGCAATTCATTGATTGTTATTTCCACCCCCCTGCCCAAACCAAATAAAACTTGGCCTCAATTGTTGACTAAATACAACAATGAGTTAACAGTGAGACTTAAACTTCATTCTTACTTGTCCAGTCATAGCCGGATAATCACCAGAAAAGGCTTCTCATCCTGCCTCCACCCCTTTGGTGTCCCCCAAAGAGCCTCCTCCCATTTCTCAGTCTATGCTGTCCCTATGTGGCACAATCCAAAAACACAACATCAGTGTTGGGGGGCCCATGGCACAGTGGGTAGCACTGTTGCCTTACAACGCCAGGGACCCAGGTTCAATTCCAGCCTCGGGTCACTGTCTGTGTTGGAGTTTGCACATTCTCCCTGTGTCTGCATGGGTTTCCTCCGGGTGCTCTCACAGTCCAAAGATTTGTGAGTTAGGTTGATTGGCCATTCATGATTGACCCTCGTGTCAGGGAATTAGCAGGGTAAATATGTGGGATTATGGGATTAGGGCCTGGGTGGGATTGTGGTCAGAGCAGACTTTGATGGGCCGAATGGGCTCCTTCTGCACCGTAGGGATTCTATAATTCAGTTTCCGCAGGTGAACCAATGGACTAATCGTTCCCAGCTCTACCTCAACTCCAACTGGGGGGCTGACCCCTCCACTGTCCCTAAACTGTCAGGTGAGCAGAAATTTCTTGTGGCTAAATACTGGACAAACAATCCTCGTCAGAAACAAAAACAGAAAATTCTGGAAAATCTCAGCAGGTCTCACAGCATCTGTGGAGAGAGAATAGAGCCAACGTTTCGAGTCTGGGTGACCCGAATTCTCTCTCCACAGATGCTGTGAGACCTGCAGAGATTTTCCAGCATTTTCTGTTTTTGTTTCAGATTCCAGCGTCCATGGTAATTTGCCTTAATACTCATCAAAAACTGTTTTCTAGACACCAACTGGGCAGTACGGTGGCACAGTGGTTAGCACTGCTGCCTCACAGTGCCAGGGACTCAGGTTCAATTCCAGCCTTGTGTGACTGTGCGGAGTCTGCACGTTCTCCCCGTGTCTGTGTGGGTTTCCTCCGGGTGCTCTGGTTTCCTCTCACAGTCTGAAAGATGTACTGGCTAAGTGCATTGGCCATGCTAAATTCTCCTTCAGTGTACCCGAACAGGCGCCGGAGCATGGCGACTCGGGGATTTTCACAGTGACTTCATTGCAGTTTTAATCTAAGCCTACTTGTGACACTAATAAATAAACTTTAAACTTAAAAAACTTAACCTCTCCTTCTGGCAACTGAGGCTGTACCAGACTGGATGCAACCTTGGTGTTAAATTTGCCCCCGAGATGAAATACCTACCACATTTCCGCACCATCATTAAGACATCCTACTTCAATCTCCATAACATTGCCTGACTGCCCTTGCCTTGGCTTACCAGCTGCTGAAAGCCTCATGTATGCCTTTGTTCCCTCTCGACTTGACTACTCCAAAACTCTGCTCGTCAGCCTCTTTGGTTCTATCCCAGTCACATTTGAGGCCATCAAACATTCTGCTGTCTGTGCCCTAGCTCTTATGAAATCCCACCTGTGCATCAGTGCTCGCTGACCTCTGTTGGCTCTCAATTAGGCACCACCCGAATGTTAAAATTCTCGTCCTTGTTTTCAAATTTCTTAATTGTCTCATTTCTATGTATCTCTGTAATCTCCTTCAGCCCCATCCCCT
The DNA here is from genome assembly GCF_964213995.1 of Mustelus asterias. Classification (NCBI taxonomy): domain Eukaryota; kingdom Metazoa; phylum Chordata; class Chondrichthyes; order Carcharhiniformes; family Triakidae; genus Mustelus; species Mustelus asterias. The sequence continues at coordinate 15,105,373 of NC_135827.1, read as the reverse complement.
ACCACACCTGGAACCTCTGCGTTCCACTAATTTTGGCTTAGAACCATAGAAATGTTACAGCAGAAAAAGAGGCAATTCAGCCAATTGTGGCTGTGCCCGCCAAATAAGAAAGAATAAAGAACTAGCTACCTATTCTAATCTCACCTTCCATCACCCGGTCTGTAGCCTTGCAGGTGACAGCATTGTTATTGTAGTTGCAGGTACATTTTAATTGCATTGAGGGTTTCTGTCTCCACCACCAAACCAGGCAGCAAATTCCAAACACCCACCACCCTCTGGGTGATGACATATTTCCTCATGTCCCCTCTAATCCCTCTACGAATCATCTTAAATCTGTGTCTCCTGGTAATTTACCTCTCCGCTAAGGGAAACAGGGCACCCCTGTTTACTCTATCAAGACCCCTCATAATCAATCAGGTCACTCTTCAGCCTCCTCAGTTCCAAGGAAAGCAACCGCAACCTATTCAATCTTCCCTCATAGCTGCAATTTTCAACATTCTTGTAAATCTGTACTTTCACAAAATTCCAGCTTTGGCCTAACCAGTGTTTTATACAATTCCATCATTACATCTCTGCTTTTGTATTCTATACCTCATCCAATAAAATAAAGCATTCCATATGTTTTCTTTATTACCGTATCCACCTGTCCTGCCACCTTCATGTCCACGCTATGGGCAGGATTTTATGGCCTCGCTCGGGCGAGATCGTGAAATCCCACCCGAGGCCAACGGAGATTCCCGTTTTGGGAATTTCACCCGCCCAGGAATCGGGATGGGCAAGGTAGTAGGTTTTCGGCCCATGTCTCTCACATCTGCTACCCCTCCCAATATCCTCCCTTTTATTGTGTATTCCCTTGATTTGTTATCCCTCCCCAAATACGTTACCTAATGATTCTTTGGATTGAATTCCATTTGCCACTTTTCCACCCATTCAACCAAACCATTGATATCATTCTGGAGCCAACAGCCACCCTTTACACTATCAACTACATGGCCAATTTTTGTGTCATCTGCAAATTTCCCAATCATACCACCCAGTTAAGTCCAAATCATTAATATATACAACAAACAGCAAGTTACCCAATGCTGAACCCTGTGGAATGCCACTAGAAACTGTTTTCCAGTCGCAAAAACATCCATCAACCATAACCTATTGTTTCCTGTCACTGAGCTAATGTTGAATCAAACTTGATACATTCCTCTGTATCCCATTGGCTTTGACTTTTCTGACCAGTCAGCCTTTGTCAAATCCCTAACTAAAATCCATGTAGACAACATCTACTGCACTACCCTGATCAATCCTCCTTGTTACTTCCTCAAAATATTTGATTAAATTAATAAGGCATAACCTTCTCTTAACAAAGCCATGCTGACTATCCCTGATTAATCAGTTCCTTTCTAAGTGACAATTTATCCTGTCCCTCAGAATTGATCCTCGTAATTTGCCCACCACTGAAGTCAGACTGACTGGCCTATAATTATTTGGCCTATCCTTCACACCCTTTTTAAGTAATGGTACAACACTTGCAGACCTCCAATCCTCTAGTACAGTGTCTGTATCTAGTGAGGATTGGAAAATCCTTTAGAGCATCCGTTGTTTCCTCCCTGGCTTCCTTTAACAGCCTGGGACACAATTCATCGGTCCCTAGGGATTTATCCACCTTCAAGGATGTCAGTCCCTCCAGCATTTTCTCTCTCTCATTATGCTCATTGTATCCTACTCCTCCTGTTTAATGGGAAAATTCGCATCATCCCTCTCCTTAGTGAAGAGGAAGACAAAATAGTCATTGAGAACCCTGCCCACATCTTCAGCACTAGCGCATGAGTTACCATGTACATCTCTAATAGATTCTATCATTTCTTTAGCTATTCTCTTGCTCTTAATGTACTTGTAAAATGTCTTTGGGTTTTCTTTGATTTTACCTGCCAATATTTTTTCATATCCTTTTTGCTTTCCTAATTATCTTTTTTTTACTTCACTCCTGCATTTTCTATACTCCTCTAGGCTTTATACAGTATTAATTATTTTGTGGCTGTCAGAAGCTTTCTTTTTCTGCTTTATCTTACCTTGTATGCTTCTAGATAACCTGAGGCTCTAGATTTGGCAGTACTGCCCTTTTTCTTTGTGGGGACATGTCAATAATGTGCCATAGAATCTGACTTTTGAATGCCTCCCACTGGTCTGTCACTGATTTCCCTTCAAGAGGCTGTACGCAATCCACTTCTGCCAGATCATCTCTTAGCTTGGTAAAATTTGTCTTGGATATTTAAGTTCCATCTTTATCCTTTTTCATAATTGTGATAAATCTAACTGGATTGTGATCACCATCACAATCCAACATAGCAACACTGGCAACTTTCTGCTCCCCAGACCTAGAATACCTGATGATAAAATGCCGCCCCTCCTACCTTCCGTGGGAGCTCACCTCCGTTATCCTGATGGCAGTTTACATCCCACCCCATGCGGACGTGAAGATCACACTGGACGAAATATACACCACTACAAATAGCCTTGAGACGAAACATCCTGAGGCCTTGTTCATCGTGGCCGGGGACTTCAATCAGGCCAAGCTCACGAGCGTACTACCAAGTTACCACCAACACGTCTCCTGCTCCACCAGAGGCCCAAACATCCTAGACCACTGCTATACAAATACCAAACATGCCTACCGCTCTATCGCCCGCCCACACTTTGGCAAATCAGACCACAAGACTGTGTTCCTGCTCCCAGCTTACAAGCAAAAACTGAAGCCGGAGAATCCATCAAAGAAAGTCGTGCAATGTTGGTCTAAGGAATCGAATGATCTCCTACAGGGCTGCTTGGAGTCAGTGGACTGGTCAGTATTTAAAAACTCTGCGACCAGCCTGAACGAGTACGCCACTACAGTAACTGACTTCATTAGTAAGTGTGTAGAAGACTGTGTGCCAAAGAATCAAATCCATGTGTTCCCCAACCGGAAACCATGGATGAACAGGGATACCCACTGCTTGCTGAAGTCCAGGTCTGAGGCGTTCAAGTCAGGCGACCCTGACCTATACAAGAAAGCCAGATACGATCTAAAAAGATCCATCAAAGATGCCAAAAGACAGTACCAGACCAAGCCAGAGTCCCAGGCTAGTCACACTGACTCCCGCCGACTATGGCAAGGTATGCAAGATGTAACAGGCTACAAGATGAAGGCATGTAAAATCGCCAGCTCCAACGCACCCCTCCCTGATGAGCTAAATGCATTCTATGCCCGTTCTGAGCAAGAGTTCAGCAAGAGCATGCCCTCCACCCTGGAAGCCCTGGATGAACCTGTATCTGGGGTCACCATTGCAGATGTCAGAATAGCTTTCTTGAAGGTCAACCTATGGAAAGTGACTGGCCCGGATTGGGTATCTGGATGTGCACTCAAATCCTGCATGGATCAGCTTGCAGGGGTATTCACAGACATCTTCAACCCCTCTTTACAACAATCTGAGGTCCCTATCTGCTTCAAGAAGACGACCATCATCCCGGTCCCTCAGAAAAACCAATGACTATCAGCCGGTGGCTCTGACATCCATCATTATGAAGTGCTTCAAAAGGTTAATCATGGCACGAATCAGTTCCAGCCTCCCGGCCTACCTGGATCCATTACAGTTTGCCTACCGCCGCAACAGGTCCACAGCAGACGCCATTTCCCTGGCCCTGCACTCAACCCCGGAACACCTCGATAACAAGGACACCTATGTCATACTCCTATTTATTGACTACAGCTCAGCCTTCAACACTATTATTCCCACGAAACTTATCTCCAAATTCCGTGGCCTGGGCCTCAGCACCTCCCTCTGTGACTGGATCCTGAACTTCCTAACTCACAGACCACAATCAGTAAGATAGGCAACACCTCCTCAACGATCATCCTCAACACCGGTGCCCCACAATGTTGTGTTCTCAGCCCCTTACTATACTCCTTATACTCCTATGACTGTGTGGCCACATTCCCCTCCAATTCGATTTTCAAGTTTGCTGACGACAGCACCATAGTGGGTCGGATCTCAAACAATGACGAGACAAAGTACAGGAATGAGATAAAGAATCTGGTGAACTGGTGCGGCAACAATAATCTCTCCCTCAATGTCAACAAAACGAATGAGATTGTCATTGACTTCAGGAAGCGTAAAGGAGAACATGCCCCTGGCTACATCAACGGGGATGAGGTAGAAAGGGTCGAGAGCTTCAAGTTTTTAGGTGTCCAGATCACCAACAACCTGTCCTGGTCCCCCCCATGCCGACACTAAAGTTAAGAAAGCCCCACCAACACCTCTACATTCTCAGAAGTCTAAGGAAATTTGGCATGTCAGCTACGACTCTCAACAACTTTTACAGGTGCACCATAGAAAGCATTCTTTCTGGTTGTATCACAACTTGGTATGGCTCCTGCTCTGCCCAAGACCACAAGGAACTACAAAAGGTCGTGAATGTAGCCCAATCCATCACGCAAACCAGCCTCCCATCCATTGACGCTGTCTACACTTCCCACTGCCTCGACAAAGCAGCCAGCATAATTAAGGACCCCACACACCCCGGAGATTCTCTCTTCCACCTTCTTACATCGGGAAAAAGATACAAAAGTCTGAGGTCACGTACCAACCGACTCAAGAACAGCTTCTTCCCTGCTGCTGTCAGACTTTTGAATGGACTTACCTTGCATTAAGTTAATCTTTCTCTACGCCCTAGCTATGACTGTAACACTACATTCTGCACTTTCTCATTTCCTTCTCTATGAACGGTATGTTTTGTCTGTATAGCGCGCAAGAAACAATACTTTTCACTGTATGTTAATACATGTGACAATGATAAATCAAATCAAACTATCCCCAAAATGGTCTCTCATGACTATTTCATCAACTTGTCCACCATCATTCCCTAAGTATAGAATTTCACTCCCTTTTGTTGGGCTTGTTACGTGCAGTTCAAGAATTTTGTGTCCACTGTGTCTGTTACACTGTTTGTATCCCAGTTGATATTAGGACAGTTGAAGTCCCTAACCATTATTGACTTATTGTATTTGCATTAAGAAATTTGCTAACATATTTGCTCTTCTATCTACCTCTCACCATCTGGCGGTCTATAGTACACCCTAGTAGTGTGGCTCTTTATTTCTATGTCCAATCCATATAGCCTTATTTGATTATTCATTTCGTATATCATGGTACATCATTCCTCCTCACAGCTGTAATTGGTTCTTTAACTAATAATGCTGCATCCCCACCTTTTTAGCACCCTCTCTATCCTGAATGAAAAGCCAAATCTGGGGATGTTGAACTGCCATTTTTGCCCTTTAAGCAAAATGTTCTTGATAGCAATGATACCATGATATGGGTGGCATGGTAGCACAGTGGTTAGCACTGCTGCCTCACAGCGCCACGGACCCGGGTTTGATTCCCGGCTTGGGTCACTGTCTGTGTGGAGTCTGCATGTTCTCCCTGTGTCTGCGTGGGTTTCCTCCGGGTGCTCTGGTTTCCTCCCACACTCCGACGATGTGCAGGTTAGGTTGATTGGTCATGCTAAATTGTCCTTAGTGTCAGGGGGACTAGCCTGAGTGGGATTGTGGACGGTGCGGACTTGATGGGCTGAATGACCTCCTTCTGCAGTGTAGGATTCTATGATCATGCTGCCATGTGTGCCTTAGCTCATCAGCCTTATCTGCCATATTCCTTGCATTCAAATAAATACATTTTCCCATTCCTGTGCTTGTAAACCTTTTAACCTGTGATTCTTCCGTCGTTCAGTCACTCGCTAATTTTCTATCTCCTCCTCCCTTCAGCATTCCTGATTTTAATTGCTCCAATGCTGACAATCATGCTTTCCGTTGACAAGGTCCTAATATCTGGAATTCCCTCCCTAAATCTTTCCACCTCTCTAGCTATTCCTTCCCTCCGTTCAAATTCCTTAAGACCTACTTCTTTGACCAAGCTTTTCGTCACATGACCTAATTTGTGGCTCACTTAAATTGCTCCTGTGAAACAGCTTGGGACATTTCATCACATGAAGGCGCTACATCAATACGAATTATGTTTGTTTGACTCTGTTTTGAGATGTCATAGAAACCCTACAGTACAGAAAGAGGCCATTCAGCCCATCGAGTCAGCACCGACCATAAACCCACCCAGGTCCTCCCCCCATATCTCTACATATTTACCCACTAATCCCTCTAACCTACGTACGCATCACACGACACTAAGGGGCAATTTTTTAGCATGGCCAATCAACCTAACCCGCATATCTTTGGACTGTGGGAGGAAACCGGAGCACCTGGAAGAAACCCACGCAGACACGAGGAGAATGTGCAAACTCCACACAGACAGTGACCCAAGCCGGGAATCGAACCCAGGTCCCTGGAGCTGAGAAGCAGCAGTGCTAACCACTGTGCTACCGTGCCGTGATGGATGGTGCTGCATGACTTACTTGGGTTTGTCTGTCAAAAAAGTGTCTGTTTATATGGTTTGGTGGCAACTACTCCATTCCAAGTCAAAAATTGCTTGAACGGTATGTTTTGTCTGTATAGTGTGTAAAAAAACCATACTTTTAATTGCATCCGAGTACATGTGACAACAATAAACCAAATCAACTGAAATCAAATTTCCTTCTCCCCTGTGCACTCTATGAACGGTTTGTATAGTGCACAAGAAACAATACTTTTCACTGTATCGAAATACATGCGACAATAATAAATTAAATCAAATTTCCTTCTTTCTTATATACTCTATGAACGGAAACAGAAAATGCTGGAAAATCTCAACAGGCCTGACGGCATCTACTCTATGAACGGTATGCTTTGTATAGTGTGCAAGAAACAATACTTTTTGCTGTATCCCAATACATGTAACAATAATCAATTAAATCAAATTTCCTTCATTACTATATACTCTATGAACTGTATGCTTTGTCTGTATGGCACACAAGAAACAATACTTTTCACTGAATCCCAATACATGTGACAATAAATCAAATGTGCTTGCCCCTTTAAAAAAACTCATGAATATTAATGAGTAGAACGGAAACACTCGAGCGACAGCTGAGTGACTTTTGGGCCATCCAATGAAAGCCGAGGGGGCGGTTCTAACACCAACAGTGGGTGGGCCGCAATGACACAATTGTTCCATCCCCTCCTCAGGCAGGCGCGCACACACACACACACACACACAGCAGCTCCTCCTCCTCCTCGCCGGCGGGCGGAGCCAAGCGCGAGCCACTCCAGTCGGCGCGCGGCGCGCTGGCTTCCCGCGCGTGACGGTGGGCGGGGGAGGGGGAAGGAGAGGGGCGGGGCGGTCAGCCAGCCAATGGCGGGGCGGAGGGGGCGGGCGCGAGGGGGCGCGCTGACGTCATGGGGATGTCTCGATGTGAGCGCGTGGCGGCGCGGCGGCGGTGTCAGTCTGATGAAGATTGGCATGAAGGTAAGCTGTCATTCACAGGGAGACAGAGTCACCGCGCTGCAACAGTGTATCACGGGGCAATACAGTGTAACCAGCGGCGCACACGGATACATTGCACACAGGGGCTGCAGACACTTCATTCATTCATTCAGCCAGTCAGTCATTGTCCCAGTTGGAAGAAAGAAAGGGCACACATTTAAATTGCTCTTGTTCCTCTCCACTCTCGCCTTTCCACCTTTTCTCTCTCCAGTTTTACAAGCTGATGGGAGGGAGGGAGGAAAAGTAAGCTGCATTGTTAAGCGGGGGAGTCTCTCTCTCATGTGTGCCTGCAAATGGAATCTTTTCCACATAGCTTGTCTGATAATTGTGCTGTGGGCTGGGCGCTTCAATCTCAACTTCTCAACATTTTTTACTTTTTAAAACTAACGGGTGATGCATTTTCAGGAGGATTGTGGATTTTTTTTAATGCTCAGTCTTTATGCACATTTTCCCCCCCTTTTTTAAAATCTGGATGTAAGAAGGATGTAAGATTCGCTTGGATTGGTTTTTATTTTTCTCTCTTCATCCTCCCCTTTTATCTGTTTGATGCAACTATTGACCTGATGTACTTTTCTTGTTTGCTCCCCCCCCCCCCCCGCCCCCCAGGCTGGTTTTAATTAATAACATTGGATCTGTTACATTTCGATTCATTTAAATTGTTTTTTTTGTTGTCAGTCTTATTTCACTTAAATTGTTTTCTGTTGCCAATGTTAATTAAGTTTTGCTTGACAAAATATTTTCTTTTGAAACACAATGAGAGGGCGCTGGGTACTTTTCGAGCAGAGTTTGAGGTTCTGATATCTTTGTGGAGTGTGCTTGCAATCAGTCAGGGTTTGTATTGCATTTTAAATTCTGTCTTCTGTATTGTGTGTGTTGCTGAGATGGAGGAAATTTAGGAGATGTTACATTCAGAGGTGTTCTTGTTTTGTTAAGTGTCTCCAACCTTTTAATGTATCATCAGGAATCTTGTCGCACATTTGTTACAAAATTAATATTTGTTCCATTATATTGTTACTATGGAAATCGAGGGAGAGGAAATGGAACATTTTTTTTTGCTTTGCTTCGGAGAACTTGCTTTGTGGATTTTAGAAATGGTTTGTTTTGGCTGCCTTAAAATCCACTTTTAGATCTGCCTCGTGAAATGTGTTTAAATGATTAATTAAAAGGAAATAAATCGATTTCAGTCTCCTCCTCGCAGCCCCTGTGTATAAAGCGCTCTCCATGCAAGCTTCTTAAATCTGTTTGCCTTTAGCATTCAGCACCTTTGGGGGGGGGGGGGGGGTTGGGGTTGGTTGGAAAGCCAGGAACTGTTTGCAATCAAGCGTGGACTTTAATTTGCTAGAACGAGCCCCAGTTGTTGACTTAAAGGGAAGATATTGTGAAGAATTTGTTTAGCAGTCTCAGTGAATTAGCATGCTTCCCTTCACGCCTGTGCATCCGATTCGAGCCTCCGATCAGTAGGGGCTATGGAGCTAACTGGACAACTGCGGATGTGTGCACTCCAGGCCAGTCCCAGCAAACGCAGAACTAATTTGCTAAGAATTTCTGTGTTGCTATCAGGCTTTTGCTGGGATTGCAATGACTCCTGTGTAATGGGAGTAAACCGGAACGGCGCAGTGGAATTCTGTGCAGGAAACAGGTATGCAATTGGGGAAACGAAGCTGGCTTTTTATTTTGGGAGGGGGGTATTAAAAAACACACACTTTCCCCTCTTTCTCCCCCCCCCCCCCCCCCATTGTCGTATTTATTCCCCCCTTGGATACCTTAAATTCTTGTTGATGTATTTTGTGCATGAATTCGGTTTGAAATGGGTGTACTCACAGTTCAGGGCTTCAGTCAGTATCGGTGGGTATGTTTGTGCACCCAAAGTGGTATCTGTCATTTCAACATTCTTTTTCATCCCTCACTCTGATCCTCTCTCTGTCTCTCCCTATGGTTCAGAACCTGTAGGAAAGGAAAACGTGCAAGTGGCAGCCAGGAGAGAGAGTTTATTTCTGCAAAGTTGCACAAGATTAACTCACTCATCTTAAAAAAAAAATTACAACCTTTTGTTTTTGTTTTGTTTTGCAATACCATTTTGTAGGGACATCTAAGAGAAAACAGCATTTATTTTGCTGACTGTTTTAGGTTTGAGGCTTTTAGCTAAATTTCAAATGTCATTGAACAAAAAAAAGTGATGTGTATAGTCTGGCTTGCATTGTTGAATTGGCTTTGAAATCATCATGTTCTTGGGAGATCAGTGTCTGTTTAAATTTTTTATTAGTTGATCTGTGTAGTAAATGGCCACTCTGGAAATGCAGAGCCGCCAGTGTACTGACTGGAAAAAGACAGGCCCTGTAGGGTATTATAGATGTTCCAAGTTGGAGAGATTCTTTGCAGTTGCATTTCCTGTTTTCCTTGGGATGTTGTGATACGTTTGCAGAAATCGGGGCAGGAGAAATTACCAGCTGGATGGCTGAAATGTTTTAGGAGTTGGAGATTGGAGGAGGATGCACAACATGGAGAGTACTGCTGTGTACTGCCACTCGCTCTGCTGCTGTGCTGAGCTGAATGCCCCTTCCATGATACACTGAAAATTCAGAGTGTTTCTATGATTATGCAAAACACCAACCACTGCTTCTGGGGTGGTGTTTACAGTTTTAAAAAAAGATAATATTCAATGTGACGAAGCAGCTGGAGAGTTTTTTTTTTTGTTTTTAAACAGCAAGTAAGCAGAGGGCATGGGGATAGCATCCTGGAGTACGGCACGAATGAAAAATACAAGGGTTACAATACAAGAATTGGCCCATGCAGTTGGAATTAGATGGTGGCAGAAGCGCTGTCACTCGCTAGTGATCTCCATGGACCTCATGTATGTCATCGACTTTAGCACTTCCTTCCTGCTACTTTCCAAATGTAGTTGGCACTCGCTGTTTTTCCAACGTGTATGTATTCTTTATAGAGAATGCCCGAAGGCACTTTTTAAAAAAAAAAGTAGTAAAGATGAGTGGAGTCGGTGCATTTAAGGAGAAACCAGGGGTAAGAGGAGTCTGTGAGAGAAGGCTTGTGTGTAGCAGCGATACTGGCATAGACCTGTTGGGCTTTATCATCTGTTTCTGTACTGTAAACACTGTACTATGTAAAATGCACAATTTTGTAGTGTGTAAATACCATCTCATTTGCTTTAGTTATTTTTTGACATTTTCCTTTATATGTTTTTTAAAAATCGAGTGCAGATGCAACACTTTCTGACACTGATGTTATTATGTTGTGTTGGATATCAGCTCATATTTTTCTTGACTTTCTCATTATTCATCTCAGACTGAACTGCACAAAATATTCATTTATTAAAAGGAGTTCTGAACTATCTTGCTTTCATCGACACATTGAAAGTAATTAATGCTCATTTCCAGTGGCGAATGTTCAGGAACTGAAGACTGAGCTCTGCTGAAGAATGTTGGGTCTTCAGATTAACGGGATTCTGTTGAGAACGTTTTGGAGAAATTTTGATTTCTACTTTTCTGAAGACTCGAAACATTCAGTCACTAATTGCAATAACTGGGGCAGTGTTACTTGGTCATTTTGGTTCCTCTCGCTTGCCAATGACAGTGCTATTGCCCTGTGCACAGTTGAAATCCTGTCCTGGTTGAATTTGCTCCTGGCTTTCACTGAACTGGATGAATATGGTACTTCAGAGAGTAGTTTGGGTTTCTCGAAATGTTTATGCCGGAGGCTTCCTTTCGAACGCCAGCTGTCCAGCAAAATGCTGATTGAACTTTGTCATTTAGTTTTCCACCTTTTTCTAGTCTGCTTTCCAAAACAACCTTTAGAAATGCCTCTCTGTAAGTCTGCATGATACAGTTCATCAATGATTTAGTCCCTTCTACTTCGTGGGGCATGGGTGTCACTGGCTGGGCCAGCATTTGTTGACCATCCCTAATTGCCCTTGAACTGAGTGGTTACATTTTGGAGTCAACCACATCATCTAACTGTGCCATTATGATGTCTGATTCGTGTTTGTAGAATTGGTGGGCATTGTGTATTTAACAGAAAAGCTCTGTTTTAAAAGCCTTAATCTATTTAATACTTTGTACTCCTAGCTGGTATGTTCAAAACACAACATTGCTTTGAACTAATACTTGTCAACATGTAACATAATGTGCTTTTAAAAGTTAGTTTAAGACCATCATTTGGAGTGTTACTGATTTGAATGAGGGAATTTTGCAGATTGGATTACGTGTGAGTCTAATAATACGCCGGTTAAACATGGAATCCATTGCTGTTTAGTAAGAGGAGTACTCCGCCTGTTCCTGATGCAAGTCCATGGAACTTCTAGTTTCATTAGAACATGGGAGAACAGATGTAGGTCATTCAGTCCCTACAACCTGTTTAGTCGTTTAGTTAGGAAATAGCAGATCTGTATCTCAACCCCATATATGTGCTTTTTCTCTCTTCTTCTTGCACTCCCCTCAAACAAAATCTCTCCATGCTCAAATGTTTCAATTGCCCCATTGTCCGCAACCATTGCGGGTAGGAGGGAGGCATGTTCCAGATTTCCACTACGCTTGTGTGATAATGGGCTTTCTGATTTCAGTCTTGAATTGTCTTGCTCAGATGTGGAAGATTTTGCCCCCTTGTTCTGGTTTTGTGTTGATTATTTTGATCACAATTGATGCTGCAGTGAACGCAACTTTAAACTGAAGCTAATCAAAGCTTGGTTTTATTTTGTTATATGTATCATGTACATATAAAGTTTAACATTTAAACAGCTTCAAATATCTGTCCAATTTTTTTCATTCCCCGCCCCCACCTTTATTTTCTTCGTTACCCAGTACTCTGTTGTTACTACTTGTTAATCTCTCTGTTCTACAACCGAGTCTCATGGCTCTTTTTTACTTGCTACAGATAATGGCTTTAATTAGGATATCTGGCGAGAGATGGTAGAATTGGTTTGGGATCTGCTAAATGGTCTGTTTGCATGCTTTAAGAAAAGTGTAGTTGCAGCAATTTATAGATTTTTTTTTTTTGGGAAGAGTCTTTAGTGACAGTTAGTGCCAATGAGGAAGAGAGGAGTCAGTGAGACTAAAATGGCAGAGCAAGACCTGGTGGACTGAGAGGTACTTTGCAAAAAAAAAACTAGGCCTGCCAACCAATTGTCCATTCTCCAGACTTTTTAACAATTTAAAATCCTGTGGTGAGAATTGAACTCCGGTTCCCATGCCTGTGGATTACTAGTCCAGCAACAATACCACTATTCCACTGGGCATGATTAGCAATGGAGAAACAAGGCAGAGGGCTGAGTTTCTCCAGGAGACTAATGTAGTAATGGTATAAGTGATGGGTAGGCTGATAAGAGAAACGCACGAGATTTTGAAGTAGTAATCAGATTTTGAGGTAACTGCAGAGTGCTAGGTGTCTTATCGGCAACTTGTCATCAGTTCAAATTACTTTACCTATTTGTTCCTGACTTAAAATGCCCTGTGTCTATTTTGGAAATGGATGCAACATTGAAGCTTGATTACAAGCCTGCGACATTGATGTTTCTGTCCTTGACAACACACGACTGACACGGATGCACAGTTAGTGAAGTCAAGTAAGTTACTGACTGTTTTTCAGCATCCAATGAAATGCTCCTGAGATCTCAACCTCGGCGTCAGTGTTACGGAGAAGTAAAGGGTAAATTCTTTAAAGCATACATATTTGTCAAAGAATTTAAGGTGCAGAATCATTTTCTGTAATGAAAACTAAAATATAAAATCGATTCTCTACTGCAATACATTTAAGGGTTAATCCTCTTGTTCCCTGCTACCCCACACATTGCGGATTGAAACTGGGCACTCAGTGTTTAGGAAGACGTGGTGATATGAAATGCATTTATTTAACAGTGTCACTAATCTGTTCAAAATAAATGTTAAATTAGCTGATAGAGGTTTCCTGTGAACGTTTTGAGAGGCTGTGTGCTGATACTCAAAGAGCTTAGTTTCAGGTCATAAGTTTCCAAGATTAACGTGATGTTGCAGCTGTATCGATATGCATCCTAGCACATTGGAACAACCATCTCTATCCCAGTGGCCATCCTTCATTTGAGTTTAGACAGTGAGTATTGGTAGGTTATCTTACAAAGTCTTCACAGTTGAACCCAATTCTGTCTAGGCCTATCAGGTCACTGGATAGTAATCGGGTGTGGGAACTAGGTTCAGACCTCAGTTTAAACTCTTGTCCAAAAGATTGCACCTGCATCAGTGAAGTGCTCAGTTGGTACTGCACTGGAGTGTCAAGCTACAGTCTGGAATGGAACTTGAACCCATCATTGACTCGAGACGTGAAATGTTGCAACCGATGACATTCAGTGTTCACTTCACATCGGTGTTAAATCTGAAAGCCATATCTGATCAATTCTATAACTGACGTTGTTTGGATGAATGGCATGCATCCCAAATGTTCGGCATACAACTTAACAGGACACAAATAATAGTTTCAAGCACTTCAAGGTCAGTTATAGAATAGATTAAATGCTAAATGATGGTATGAATTTAGCACTTTGTTTGTCTGCCCTCATGGGTTGTCATGTTCGCAGAAGAACAAGGAAATTCTCCCTCTTGTCCTGGCCAACATCTATCTCTTATCCAACACCATTAAAACAGATTTTCTGGGCATTTGTCTTACAGCTATGTGCAAATTGGCTGTGACGTTTCCTACATTACAACAATGACTGCACTTCAAAATCACTGGCTGTAAAATGTTTTGGAAATCATGAGTTCACGAAAGGTGCTACATAAATGCAAGCCTACAGAGTGCGTATCTGGTTGAAGACCTAAAATGTGTGAATGAAACGTTTGAAGGCTCCCTCCTGCCAGGAGTTTCACCATTTCTCATTCCAGATTCCGATTGGAATCTGTTTCCAAAATCCGGCAATAATTGCATTATAACCACAGCATTAGCATGAAGCAAAACTGCTTCACAGCAAAACCTAGCGTGAATGTCCCCTTAATCTTGCTTTGCTCCATCGCAACAAGTGGCAAGGCTGATGTTTTTTCGTTATCAACCTCATTTCCCCCAATTACTTTGTCTCTGATTCTATATAAACTGGAGGAAAGCACATTAGTTTTCTATCAACATGTTTAGAGTGTGTGACTGGAATCCACGCCATCGGTGGTTGGTAGAGGAATATCACGTTTAATTTGAGTCACTAAGCTCTGACACTAAGGCCACTGATTTTCGATCCTCACAGGAACTGTGTGTTGTGATTTTCCAAAATTAAAATCCCACCTAATAAAAATGGACTTTAATTCCTGTAATGACTGTAATTGCATATTAACAATTTTGTGCATTTTTATCCACAAAACACCAGGAAATTGTCTGCGAATTCCATGTAAATCTAAAATGGTAATTGGACGAATTTAGGCCTTTGGCATCAGCTAACCTCGGTGCTCGGAGCACTGTTCTGAAGTGCGGCAGCTTTGTTGGGATGTCCGCCACAAGATTACTGACTTGAGTTTTTAAATCCCTCTTGAGTAAAGGTGCTTGAGAAACCAAGTATACAGGTTTCTTTAAAGTGTTGGCATCCCACTCCCCGCTGACTGTTTGTGAACTTGATTACAGACATTTGGGATGTGAAATGGGACACCTAGTGACAGCTGGAAACTGACATCGTGAAGCAATGCTCAGCTTCTGGTTGTTATTGTGGGTCATAGTGTAATGGCTTTCAGCATTCAAATCTGTCCCTTTTAAAGGCTAAAGGAGTGGAGATTTCTGCTGTCTTATTTGCTGTTATATCAAAAGCTAACCCACCCTTCCGGCTCTTGGGAGTTGATGACCTGTAGCCTGTGCAGTGGCGTGCGTGCCATCCTTTACCCACCATATGCAGAGTGTGCTCTCCATCTGTGACCCTGTTTTGTCAGGCCACCTGACTGTCTGCAGATGACATTGCCCATGCAAACATTTCCTGGAATGGAAAACCCTTGTGATTGAATTTGACATCTTCTTAGCGTCACTACCCAGTGAATCTGTGTGTTCAACTCCTTCTGAAAATGTACGAATATTGTTTTAAAAAAAAAAAACACATTGAGTTTGAATTGGAGCAGTTCAGAAAGTGAATCTTTCTAATTTT
The DNA here is from genome assembly GCF_964213995.1 of Mustelus asterias. Lineage (NCBI taxonomy): Eukaryota > Metazoa > Chordata > Chondrichthyes > Carcharhiniformes > Triakidae > Mustelus > Mustelus asterias. The sequence goes on along the minus strand of NC_135827.1, from coordinate 15,089,842 downwards.
ACTTTAATATGTGTATACTGACACTAGTTTACTCGGATGCCTGCAGTTACAGATATAACCACGTGCCCATGGGTTGCTCATGGTAATGTCAACTCTCTATTTCCAAATTGATCTAGAATTACTTCCACACTTTATTTATAGATTGTTGTCTGGATCTCAATTTTTTTTTAAAATGTAGATTTGTATCCATAGAATTCCAACAGTGCAGAAGAAAGCCCTTTTGGCCCATCAAGTCTGCACCAGCTCTCTGAAAGGAGGGCTCTGTGCGTTCATCATGGCGAATCCATCTAATGTGTAAGTTTTTGGACTGAGAGGGGAAACCGGAGCACCCGGATTAAACCCACGCAGACACGGGGAGAATGTGTAAACTCCACACAGACCGCCACCCAAGGGCGGAATTGAACCCGGGTCCGTTATGCTGTGAGGCAGCAGTGCTAACCACTGTCCTGCTCACCACTGTGCCTTGCACATTTTATTGACTGTTGGACTTCCCAGAATTGGAGCGTGGTAGAGAATGCAGAAGTAATAATTAACATAGTCTTGTGCTACGCTATGGACCTTGCATTGAAATGGTGAATATTAATCAAAGACAGGGTTTTGCAGTGAATTGCGAGAAAGTATTTCTCAAATAAAAACAAAAAATGCTGGAAATATCCAGCAGGTCAGGCAGCATCTGAGAGAAAGGTCGATGACCTTTTATCAGAACTGAGGACAGTTAGAGATGGAAGAAGGGGCATAAAAAAACAAAAGGGAATCTCTGTGATTGGGTGGTGGGCAGGAGAGATTAAGTAACAAAAGCCTCTGTGACCCAGAAGCCAAAGAGAATGGTAGTGGTAATGTAAACAAACAAATGAGGCATGAATGGCAACCAGGTTTGTCGTCTTCTGGAATATTCTGGGCATTCTCTGTTGATTCTGCTGTCTGGAACTTCAGTCTTCTTTGGTACCTTCGCTATCGAGTTGGAGTTTTCTCAAGGCAAAAATAAGGCTGTTACCCGGGCAGTTGCTGTCTCTGCTTATTGTCCAACTGCTGCCGCCACTTATACCTGTGATTACATATCGACATCTCCCACAATGTGATTGGTCTCAGGTTGCCAAAACCATCACAGTTAAATCTAATAGGTTGCTGGTGTCCAAGTACCTGATTTTAAACTGGTTAAGTTCAAATGCCTGTTACCAAGGCAACCCTGCTGCTTGGCCTTCGATGCAAATGTTTCAGTCTGGGCTCTGCACCTGCAATTGTTTTTAACTTTCTAATCTAGCTTCAAGAAGGCACCAGTATTTATTTGATGGCCCTCCCGTTGAATCTGGAGGATGCGGTGTAGACATTGTTGATGAAATTTCTCTAGTGCTCTTGTGTGTTACTAATATATAGTAAGAAGTTTAACAACAGGTTAAAGTCCAACAGGTTTATTTGGTAGCAAAAGCCACACAAGCTTTCGGAGCTGCAAGCCCCTTCTTCAGGTGAGTGGGAATTCTGTTCACAAACAGAGCATATAAAGACACAAACTCAATTTACATGAATAATGGTTGGAATGCGAATACTTACAACTAATCAAGTCTTTAAGAAACAAAACAATGTGAGTGGAGAGAGCATCAAGACAGGCTAAAAAGATGTGTATTGTCTCCAGACAAGACAGCCAGTGAAACTCTGTGGGGGTTACAAATAGTGTGCCATGAACCCAATATCCCGGTTGAGGCCGTCCTCGTGTGTGCGGAACTTGGCTATCAGTTTCTGCTCAGCGACTCTGCGCCGTCGTGTGTCGCGAAGGCCGCCTTGGAGAACGCTTACACGAATATCAGAGGCCGAATGTCTGTGAAATTCCCCTAGTCCCCACACTCCGGCGCCTGTTCGGGTACACGGAGGGAGAATTTAGCATTGCCAGTGCACCTAACCAGCACATCTTTGGACTGTGGGAGAAAACCAGAGCACCTGGAAGAGAACCCCACGCAAACACGGGGAGAATGTGCAGACTTCACAGAGAGTGACCCAACCACTGTGCCACCCTGATAAGTTTTGCTTTGGCAACATTCATGGACAGGTGAGAGGCTAACTTGCAGAATTGAAGAAATTGAACATGGCTTGCAAATCTGGTGCAGGATGGGCAACGACTCTGCTGTCACCTGCAAACTATAGATCATGCACGCCTGTCTATGTGGTCAGTTTGGGTATGACAGAGGTGACTGAGGTGAAAGGGATTTCCTTTGATGCCGAATACTCAGTTGATCAATGAATAAATAGTGTTGGGTAGATTGGGAATAGTATGGGAGCTATCTCACAGCATTGCTTAACACCAGTCCAGGTTTTGAAGGTGACCGTCTCAGATCTCCCACTCGAGACACTTAGAGGATTGTGATGAATTTGGCCGTTGACAGAATCTCACGATTTACTTAGTCAGGTCGATAAATGCAATGGTAGTTTCCTCAACATTTTTTTGTGGGGATTTGCCCAGCAACAAAGATCAGGTCAGAGGTTCCTCCGGAAGGTCTACGGTCACACTGTCTCTGGGAGGATTCCCTCAGCCCCAGGAAGTAGGTGATTCAGAGGGATGCATGCCTTGATTTTCTCTGCTATGAACGAGGAAATAGCCCTAGGCAACTCAGGGTGAGAATAGGCATTATACAACCTTCGACCATAGAGTCTCTACAGTGTAGATAGAGGCCATCCAGCCCATCAAACCTTAACCAACTCTTCGAAAGAACATCCACCCAGGCCTTCTCCTCTACTCTATCCAGTAACCCCAAGCACTTACCATGGCCAATCCACTCAATCTATACATTTTTGGACTGGGAGGGAACCCACGCAGACATGGAGAGAACGTGCAAACTCCACACAGTCAATCACCCAAGGTTGGAATCGAACTGGTGTCCCTGGTGCTGTGAGGCAGCGGTGCTAACCATTATTCCACCATGCTGTTCATTTTTAGTCTCCTGGAGATCAACAATTTCACATTTTTTGAACAGCAGCTGTTTGTGACGATTCTGCTGTTTCTTTACCTTCTCAAGTAGACCAATCTTTTGTCCCATCACCATCTCCTTTTGCCTCCCGTCATTATCCCTTTGGACATTTAACCTCTCCTGTCTTCCACCCATCACAGAATTTTACCTTTCCAAAACCTGATGTTTTTCAGTTCTGGCGAAGGTCATTGACCTGAAAAATAAACTTTCTCCCTCCATAGATGCTGCTGAGTACTTTTTTTTTTTAAATGTCAGGTTTCCAGTGCTGTGTGCTTTGCCTTGACATTTATCATCATAGAATCCCTACAGTACAGAAGGAGGCCATTCGGCCCAACGAGCCTGCGTCGACCACATTTCCACCCAGGCCCTATTCCCGTAACCCCTCACATTTATGTTGCTGATCTCCCTGACACTAAGGTCAATTTTACCACGGCCAATCAACCAAATCTGCACATCTTTGGATTGTGGGAGGAAACCGGAGCACCCGGAGGAAACCCACGCAGACACGGGATAATGTGCAACTCCACAAATATAGTCATTGCTGGCTGGGTCAGCAATTATTGCCCATCTCAAGGGCATTTTAAGAGTCAAGCACATTGCTATGGGTCTGGAATTGCATAGAGGCCAGACCAAGTGAGGATGACAAATTTCCTTCCCTAAAGGACATTAGTGAACCAATTGGGTTTTTCCGACACTCGACAATATTTTCATGGTCATCATTGGACTTTTAATTCCAATTTTTATTGAATTCAAAGTTTACCATCTGCCATGGTGGGATTTGGACTTGGGGCCCCAGAGTATTACCCTGAATCTTCTGGTTTAGTTGTCGAGTGATAACACCACGATGCCACTGCTTTCCTTGCTTTTAGAATATATAATATTCTTCAAGAGTTCATTATGACCTCGGGTGCTATTAATTATGTTTGCTGCGTTGCCCCTGTTGTAGTGTAGGGAAGGAGAATACCCAATTTTTGCACCACAAGGCTCCACAAACAACAGCAACAAGATGAATGGTGAGTTAATTGGTGTCTGAGGGATAAATGCTGCCCATATTAAGGGCGAATTCCCCCTCTTGAATAATGCACCAGGCAGAGTAGTATTGGAAATGTGGCAAATCTGATAATACTTCAGTCGCACGTTTGAAACAGGATTTATATAGTTCCTGCAGGAAACAAAGGAACACTGATATAGCTTAACTGATGTCATGCCCAGTTTCAGCATAACTTAGTCTGAACTGGAGCAAATTTTTATATTTTTATAACTGGACACAAAAGGCTGAAAAGATGGCTGCCTGGGGGTCACCTGACATCTTTCATAGATTGAACCTTCTCCCCTGTCTCGAGGGAACAGGAACATTTCCCCACTGTGAATCAATGCCCCTGCACAGTGGTGAGCACTGCTGCCTCACAGCGCCAGGGACCTGGGTTCGACTCCCGCTTGGGTCACTGTCTGTGTGGAGTTTGCATGTTCTCCCCATGTCTGCATGGGTTTCCCCCCTCAGTCCGAAAGACGTGCTGGTTAGGTGTGTTGACCCGAACAGGTGCCGAAGTATGGCGACTAGGGGCATTTCACAGTAACTTCATTGCAGTGTTAATGTTAACCTTACTTGTGCTAATAAATAAACTTTTAATCCAAAAAGATATCACCAAATTGAGTGGGTCATTTAAAAGCAAAGACACCGATTGTCTTGAACCCTCAATTAGTTAAACCACAACACAGGATGTTTGACTCTGTCTACACTTCCCACTGCCTCGGAAAAGCAGCCAGCATAAGGACCCCATGCACCCCGGCCATTCTCTCTCCCACCTTCTTCCGACGGGAAAAAGATACAGAAGTCTGAGGTCATGTACCAACCGACTCGAGAACAGCTTCTTCTCTGCTGCTGTCAGACTTTTGAATGGACCTACCTCGCATTAAGTTGATCTTTCTCTACACCCTAGCTATGACTGTAACACTACATTCTGCACTCTCTCCTTTCCTTCTCTATGAACGGTCTGTATAGTGCGCAATAAACAATACTTTTCACTGTATACCAATATATGTGATAATAAATCAAAATGTTGGAATCGACTCGGCCACCTTTATTTGGAAAGGGAATTGGACTTTTAGAAAGTCACACGATAAGACAGCCAGTCTGCTTTTTAAATTTTGTAGGTAGTTCCAGCAAAGGCATTAATCTACGATATCAGTTATACTGCCTCAGCAGCAATAAAGGATACCAGTTACTGACAAAACTACACCAATAAAATGTTGAGATGCCGGCGTGGACAATAAAATGCTACAGCCTGCAGAGGAACATGATTCAAATACATTTCTTAAAAGCACAGTATCATCACACCATCAAACTGGCTGCGAGTAATTCGAGCAGAATGCCTTGTGAGTGGGAGGTCCCAGCAGAGGGAGTGAGACACCTTGGTCTGTTTCACCTTAACAACTCCCCTAAGAACCAACCTCTTGGCAATTCAACTGCAGGAAACCTCAGTCTGCTGAGAAATCATCACTTTACAAGACCCTCACTTCAACTTTAAAGCTTCAGAACCAGCTACAGGTCTCTTGCGGGAGCAGGAGATGAGAAAGCAGGGACACAGATCATTGTAACCTGTAGCATTACATTACCTTCACGTATACCTAATCTTGGCATGTTTAATTTGGGATAAGTGTTATGAGAATACATTCTCAAGTTTGCTGCTGGGATAACTTAATTGGGATATGCACTCTTGAGGGTAAGGAAACAAGCACCTTTTTTCGTTACAAAACATGCAGTAAAGAAACACACACATTCCGTGACACTGAATGGAGTGTAGGATTTTAGTTTTGTTTTTGAAAAGTTTGTATGAATACAACAGCCAACTGAGAGCAGTGGGATTGAAGAGAGCAAAATAGAAATGACCAAAACACACCAAGAAAAGTCTGGAATTAGCAAAAGTGAGTTGGCTCATTTGAGCTCATCATTCTCAAACCCAAACTTTTCCATCATGATGTCTGTGTGAGTAATTCTACCTCTGAGCCTGCCTGACTGACCGATCAAAATATATCCTTTTTTGAGTAAAGATTTGCGTGGTACAGTTTTTAATTTTTTTTTTGCCGGTTCTTGAGTGTTCTGGTCCTACATGCTTGACTGGCTTTGCAGTAATAATCTGGGGTCACTTCATCTATGCTACTTCAATATTTTTAATCGCTTTGCGATCTACCCTCCACTGCCTTTCTAGGCTTGAATCTCTGCTTTTCTAATCTCTCCGCAGTAAGTGGTTCTACATTTGGTGCTTCTGTAGTTTCGGTTTTGGGTGCTGTGTGTCAATGCATCACTGCTCAGTGTATATATTGCTGAAACCAGTTACATTAGCCCAGCCGTGGAATTGTAGGCTTGTTTCCCTACTGCTGTTATTAGGTGTACTTTTGTGAGGCTCCATGTAAATGTAGTTTTGGTGCTTCATTGTGCTATAACTGTCTCTATTGTGGTCTGATTTTTAGCTCCCTGAAAACCCATTCATTTACACCGATGCATCCTGTGGGCAGCACAGTGGTTAGCACTGTTGCCTCACAATACTAGGGATCTGGGTTCGATTCACAGCTTGGGTCAACTGTCTGTGCGGAGTCTGCACGTTCTCCCCATGTCTGCGTGGGTTTGCTCCGGTTTCCTCCCACAGTCCGAAAGATGATGTGCTGGTTAGGTGCGTTGGCCATCCTAAATTCTCCCTCAGTGTACCCGAACAGGCTCCGGAGTGTGGCGACTAGGGGATTTTCACAGTAACTTCATTGCAGTGTTAATGTAAGCCTACTTGTAACTAATAAATAAACTTTAAACCTCTTGCCCCCTAATAGTACATCCACTCCTCCCTAGAAAATTCAGCCTGCTTTTTTTTTGCACTAAAATAATGGAATTTTTTGATAGTTTGAATTAGATTGAGGGCGGCAATAATGTATCCTTATCCATTGGAGGAATATTGCACCGTGCATGTCATGCACCATCTTGGGTAACACAGTAATCCTTTCAGGCAGACAGCAATAACTTCTGATATTGGTAACCACGCTGTAACATGGCAGGTCAGTGAAACTGTACCATAAATTCCATAGACCTGCAGGCTGCAGATCTGATTATCTATCCCAACATTTTGTATCAGTTTGGCCAGATTATCCAGACATTGAAAGGGAGATTTAAAACGTTTAATAGTTTATTTATTAGTGTCAGAAGTAAGTGTACATTAACACTGCAGTGAAGTTACTGTGAAGATCCCCAAGTCGCCACACTCCGGCATCTGTTCGGGTAGCACGTCTTTTGGACTGTGGGAGGAAACCAGAGCACCGGGAGAAAACCCATGCAGATACGGGGAGAACATGCAGAGCTCACGCGGACAGTGACCCAAGGCGGCGATTGAAAAAGTGTTGCTGAGCCTGGGTTTAAATTATCTGAAGATCAGGAGGTCCCCAAATGTTTGAGAAAAATGTATTTTCAGCTTGTTCATCAACTTTGCAATAGTCTTCCAGAATTATGCCTTGATCCTGAATCTCATGGGATCCGTTGAAGGATCTCCCTTTTTCTCTTCCTCCTTTCTTTCACTCTCTCTCTCTGTGCTGGAGAAGGAGGAAAGGGGCGGGGGATTGTGCTTAGTGGTGCTGCAGGAATTTAAAATGTATATTCCAAGACTTTGCAACCTTTAACGTTTCTGCAGCCATTTTATTTTCAGTGTGTTTTTGGGTGTTGGTAGAGTGAAGAAGCAGTGTTCTAGAAATGCTGCTGAATAACTGAGAGTGGCTGCGTGCAGTAGGATTTGAATGAAGTGACTTGGGTCGCCCCTTGGGGTGAATTGGGATAAAGTATCTTGAATGTAATTTTTATTTTCCTTTTTAATTATTACATTATTTTGGCTCTGCTGTTTTCAATAATACGACAGTTTTCCTTTTCTAAGTCCAATCTGACATTTCTGCTGTTTAGGCTGTCCTAATCCTGAATGTGATATTTGGCCCCTCTCAGCTCAGCCATACAGTGAGACCCTGGAGCCCCACTCCGCTATTACAACTTCTAATCATTTCATAATTGCTTCCTGTATGTTTTTGCCTTCACCATCCCTGTGAATCCCTTCATTATGTTGATAATTCTTCATCTGAAGAACCTTTTTGATGTCACCTAACTTAATCTTTGACCTTGTGTCTCCTTGTACTGTTGCAATTCAGCTTGATGCAACATTCTGCACTATTTGCTTGTATACCTCTATAAGATCATTGTTCATCTGATGAAGGTGAAAAGCTGGTGTTTCTCCAGTCTTTTCTCTGTTCCAACAAGACAGCCTTCCCCTTCCTCACAGCAGTGTTGGTGTACCTACACCACGTGGACTGCAGCTGATCAAGAAGGCAGCATTACTGGCGTAGCATTGTGAACGAATATTTCAAACAAAGATCTGAAATCCACAAAAGCAAAATACTGGGGATGCTTAAAGAAATAAAAACAGAGAATTCTAGAAATACTCAGCAAGTCTGGCAGCATCTGAGGAGCAAGGAACTGAGGTTAATGTTTCAGGTGAAATGTCAGCATCTCTATGGAAAAAGTACTTTTACTGAAATCTAAGTATGCATAGTCTTAATTAGATGCAAAGTAAAGCTCCCACTACATTGCCCTGTTGGGCATTACCAGATTGGGTGTAGGGTGAGTTGTTCCAGTAATTCGCTGCTTCAGTGAATGGTGTGGAGATGCCGGCGTTGGACTGGGGTAAACACAGTGAGAAGTCTCACAACACCAGGTTAAAGTCCAACAGATTTATTTGGTAGCAAAAGCCACTAGCTTTCAGAGCGCTGCCCCTTCGTCAGATGAGTGGGAGTTCTATTCACATACAGGGCATATATAGACACAAACTCAATTTACAGGAAGTGTTCTCTTCCTGTTGGGGAACATTTCAGCGGTCACGGGCATTCAACCTCTGATCTTCGGGTAGGCGGCCTTCACGACACACGGCAACGCAGAGTCGCTGAGCAGAGACTGATAGCCAAGTTCCGCACACATGAGGACGGCCTCAACCGGGATCTTGGGTTCATGTCACACTATCTGTAACCCCCACAACTTGCCTGGATGTGCAAAATCTCACTAGCTGTCCTGTCTGGAGACAATACACATCTCTTTAACCTGTGCTTAACCCTCTCTCCACTCACATTGTCTGTACCTTTAAGACTTGATTCGTTGTAAAGACTCGCATTCCAACCATTATTTTGTAAATTGAGTTTGTGTCTTTATATGCCCGGTTTGTGAACAGAACTCCCACTCACCTGACGAAGGGGCAGCGCTCCGAAAGCTAGTGGTTTGTGCTACCAAATAAACCTGTTGGACTTTAACCTGGTGTTGTGAGACTTCTTTCAGTGAATGGTGCCAGATTAGGTTCAGAATGAATTGATTGAAGTAAAGCAGTACATGCCCTGATCTAGCACAGCGGTGTATACCCAACCTCAACAAAGTGCACCCGTGTGTCATATACACCACCATCTCTATTGCTTGTCTAAGTGAAATTGTGAATCTGATTCCAATTTGCACTGATTTTTGTGGGTCAGTGTGCACCTTAACTGGTTGCGGCTTCTTAAACACATTTCAAGGAACACTGTAGCAAGAGAGAAGCCTTTTATCTGATCAATTTGAACTGAATTCTGTGTAGGTTCCAAAGATGAAAGTGCATGGTCTCACCAACTTTGTCCTATAAAGTGCTTTAAAGTTTATTTATTAGTGTCACAAGTAGGCATATATTAACACTGCAATGAAGTTACTGTGAAAATCCCCTAGTCGCCACACTCAGGCGCCTGTTCAGGTACACTGAGGGAGAATTTAACATGGCCAATGCACCTAACCTGCAAGTCTTTCAGACTGGGAGGAAACCAGAGCACCCGGAGGAAACCCACGCAGACACGGGGAGAACGTGTAGACTCCGCACAGACAGTGACCCAATCTGGGAATTGAACCCGGGTCCCTGGCGCTGTGAGGCAGCAGTGCTAACCACTGTGTCACCGTGCTGCCCTTGTAATGCAAACATGAATTAAATATTTTTGATTTTGCTGTGCGATGGGAGTCTTGAAAAGTATATAATGTGTACATTGCTGTGATTTGGGATATAAAGTGGGAATATAAAATGAGCCCTAATTGTAACAGAGAGAAAGACTAAATGAAGTTTTTTTTCAATTTTAGAATCCCTAAAGTGCAAAAGGAGGCCATTCGACCCATCGAGCTTGAACCAACAACTGTCCAACCCAGACACTATCCCCATAACCACATATATTTATCCTGCTAATCCCCCTGGCACTGAGAGGAAATTTTAGCATGGCCAATTCACCTAACCTTAGATCTTTGGACTGTGGGAGGAAACCCACGCAGACAGGGGGAGAACGTGCAAACTCCACACAGTCACCTAAGGCTGGAACCAAACCCGGGTCCCTGGCGCTGTGAGACAGCTAACCACTGTGGCACCGTGCCACCCTTATTGCTTGTATTCTTTGTTCAATCTCTTAATGTTGTATTGCGGGAGTGCTGCACATTTGGAGGTGCGGGGTCTTTTGGATGAAATATTAAGCAAAGCCTGTTTGCTCCCTCTGAAGCATTAAGAATTTGGTAGAAGGGCAAAGCAGTTCTTCTCAACATCCTGGCCAACATTTACCCCTTGACTAATATCTTGAAAATGGATTGTTTGGTCACATTACTTTACTCTTTGTGAGACTGTGTGCAAATTGTCTGCCGCGCTTCCTACGACAATGACGACACTTCAGAAGCACTTTGCTGTAAAGTGTTTTGGGAATTCCTGGGTTTGTGGAAAGGGTTATATAAACGCAAGTTTGTTTATCTTGTATGTAGTGTTGTGAATTCTGTTTGGATATCTTCATCAGCACTGCGTGCATAGCTGCAAGTACAGTGGTGAAATGAAGCAGTTAGTGCAGAGATCAGTGATCCAGACATTGTAAAATTTGATGAGCACAATAGTAGAACTTTGTAAGGCTCTACTTCTGTTTTCAGAAGTATGTGGCGTGCCAGTGGATTTATTTTAATTTGCCTTTGGAAGTATTTTATTCAAACTCTACGTGCCAGCACTTGTTTTCATTACTTCCAGATGTTTTGGAATAAAATTTATAACAGAATCTCGATCATCCATGTTCCAGTTACCTGCAGGAGATTTCACTGGATTCAGCATTTCCTAAGGCTCCATATCGTTATACCCTTGGATTCCTCTGATTTAAATAAATCTTGCAGCTTTTTTTAAAACAAAAGAATGAATTCATTTCATTACTTATCTTTTGTTTGGCCTTATTCCCACTGAGTGTGTCATAGTGGAAGAGCGAAATATGCGGAATCTCTATTTGACAGTTGAATTCTTCCCCGCTGATCTCCCTTCTAGCTATTAGCTGTGGCTCAGTTGGTACCACCCTCGTTTCGAAGTCAGAAGGTGTGGGTTAAAATACCACTCCAGAGATTTCGCAATGTTGGCTGACACGAAGCTGCAGTTTTGAGGGATTACCGCCTGAGTATGCTGACTCCTACTGAGGTGCCATTCTCTTGATGCTGATAGCTATCTGTCTCACCTGGGCAACCAATGTTAGCAACCTATTAGATTGTGGAGGATCACATCTGAGCCAATCCTTTCCTGACTCTCACTGTTGGAAGTACCTTTCGGATGAGGCCAGAGGTTTTAATCATCAGAATCCCTATGGTGCAGATGGAGGCCATTTTGGCCCATTGAGTCTGCACCGACCACAATCCCACCGAGGCCCTATCCCCATGCTACTTATTTACTCTGCTAGTGCCCCTGACACTAAGGGACAATTTAGTACGGCGAATCAACCTAACCCGGACATCTGAAAGACGTGCTGGTTAGGTACACTAACCTGAACAGGCGCCCGAGTGTGGCGACTCGGGGAATTTCACAGTAACTTCATTGCAGTGTTAATGTGACCAATAAATAAACTTTTTACTTTTTCTTTGGAGGAAACCAGAGCACCCGGAGGAAGCTCATGCAGAAATGGGGAGAACGTGCAAACTCCACACAGGCAGTCACCCAAGGCTGGAATTGAACCCGGGTCCCTAGCGCTGTACGGCAGAACTGCTAACCACTGTGCCATTGAGCTGCCCCAAAGGATCTGACTTTTTTTCCCCTTGGCAATATCATCTGTTTTTTTTGTTTTAAAGAAAACAGATTTCATTACAGCTGTTTGAAAGCACTCCATTATTGTGGACTAGCACCCCACCGATGAAATAACGATAAGAGCGTCAGTCCATACCCCTGACTGCTTCTCTAGAGCTTGTTCTGTTGCAGGACAGCACACTGACTGTTTTTCAAGCAGACATGGTTCTGTAATGATGCACTTCACTTTTATTTTTTGACAAGTCTTTGTGGTCGCCCTGGATAAACATTGAGACTGAGCTGAAAGCAGGGTTGAGTCTTCGGGTCAGGATTGTAATGTTTTCGTTTGCTTTCCGAATGGTGCTAACTCCAGCTGAGATACAATTCTATGGACGTGTTTAGCCTTCTGGTGTTTTCTCTTGACCACTAGTGTTGGCAAGCTATTTGACCAGGGGGCATCTTGGCAGTTCCTGTTCACATTCCCTTCTTTACCCCATACATACTGTCCAGTTGTCTAGGGGATCTCTGAGTAGAATTTCCTTTCTTTGAATGTTTTAATTGTTGTTGAGGTTTCTGTTAGTGACTTGTGCCCATTTTTGTTGTAATTTCAAAATATTAAGGAGTAAATTCAACTAATGACAATCTCCCAGAAGCAATGATGAGAGTGCAGAAAAGGGCCAAGTAATTCTATTGTTCAAGCCACCACTGGAAGTAGACTGAATTGATGGTTCGTCTAAATATTTTTGAAATCCCTAATTTGAACTCCTACCACTGTGAACATCAAATTCAACATTGAAAAGACTTTGTTTCTCTTATGGCCATTCTTTATGTGGAGCTGCCGGCGTTGGACTAGGGTGGGCACAGTAAGAAGTCTCTCAACACCAGGTTAAAGTCCAACAGGTTGTTAAAACCCAGTGGGCACAGGAGGGTGAGCAGAAACTGATAGCCAAGTTTCGCAAGCATGAAGATGGACTCGACCAGGATCTTGGGTTCATATCGCACTACATGTGACCCCCACCATTTGGCCTGGGTTTGCAAAATCCTACTAACTGTCCTGACTAGAGACAATTCACACCTCTTTAACCTGTGATTATCCCTCTCTCCACTCGCACTGTCTGTACCTGTAAAGACTTGTATTCCTACCATTATCTTACAATTGTATCTTTGTCTATATATGCCGTGTTTGTGAAACCTACCTCTCCACTCACCTGATGAAGGAGCAGTGCTCCAAAAGCTCGTGATTCCAAATAGACCTGTTGGACTTTAACCTGGTGTTGTGAGACTTCTTACTGCGGCCATTCTTTAGTCCATCTACTTCAGATTATATACAGCCCTGCCATGATTCTCTGTCTGCCCCAGTGTATGATGGACTACAAAAGAGTAGTGCGGATCTAGCCTAACCGCCTGTTCCCCAACAGGCACACACGAGTATTTTATTTCATGTAGCGATGGTGTGAGGAGCAGCTGTGTCCTTCACTGAGCCATGTGCAATAGTCACCCACACTAACCAGGGAGGTTCCATGACCTTTGCTCCTGCTGGCTATGATAGAGCCAAAGGTGCAACAGAAATGTGTCTAGAGTCAACCGTGTTCTTGGTGTATAGAATCTATGGTGCAGAAAGAAGCCATTCAGCCATCAAGCCTGCACAGACAACAATCCCACCCAGGTCCTATTCCCTTAACCCCTCATATTTACCCTTCTGGTGCCCCTGACACCAAGGGGCAATTTATCATGGCCAATCAACCTAACCTGCACATCTTTGGACTGTGGGAGGAAACCGGAGCAACCGGAGGAAACCCAAGCAGACACGGGGAGAATGTGCAAACGCCACACAAACAGTGACCCAAGGTGGGAATCATAGAATCCCTACAGTGCAAAAGGAGGCCATTCGGCCCATCGTGTCTGCACCGACAATAATCCCACCCCAGACCCTATCCAAACATATTTACCCCGCTAATCCCTCTAACCTACACATCCCAGGACACTAAGGGGCAATTTAGCATGGCCAATCCACCTAACCCGCACATCTTTGGAGTGTGGGAGGAAACAGGAGCACCCGGAGGAAACTCGCGCATACACGGGGAGAATGTGCAAACTCCACACAGACAGTGACCCAAGCCGGGAATCGAACCCGGGTCCCTGGTGCTGTGAGGCAGCCGTACTAACCACTGTGCCACCGTGCCGTCCTGAAGTCCTTATGCTCCGTAGCTCTCTGGTGACCCATGTGCAAAAGTGAGTGTGAGAACACGAGCTGGATTTGAGCATGGTCATGGTTAGTTGTGCTAACCTCCACAGTCTGATATTTTGTGAATCTTGACCATTTGAGTAAGGTCCAGGGGACAGCAGCAGCAATGATCCTTTTTACTTTGCGGAGTTACCAGAGAGAAGGGAAGAAAATTTGGTCAGGATGGTTGTTGGAGGGTGGGGGGGAGAATATATGGATCAGATCAGTAACTTGCCACTTGCAAATTGCAGGCATCCATTTCTTTTTCTGACATTTTCTATTACATCTTTAACTTTGCCCAGTAGGCACTAGCGAGCACCTTGGATCATTGGAGAATCTGTGTGTGTTACTTCGAGGCTGAGGGCCCTGACTCAAATAACTTGAAGGCTTTGATGGAGTTTCCAGTGTTGGAGTCCCTGAAGCATGTGATGCAAGGGTTACGGTTACTGGCTTTAACACTTGCTCCAGTTTCTGAAATTGGTGCACGTTAAAAGTGGCTGTCAATTGAGGATTGGTCCGTTAAACTGCCAATGAAAGTTACCATTTATGAATGAAAAGCCAACCCATTAGTTTGGGAGTTAATGGCACCTGTTCAGCTAAGTCTCCTGCTGTCTGTAATGTGTTTAGAACATAGAACATAGAACATAGAATAACAGCTGGAATATCTGGGTGCATGAAATCAGACATTTCTACCTCCTTTTATACCTGATTTAACATTTAAGTGTATACCATTTGATTAGCCATGCTAAATTGCCCCTTGGTGTCTGGGGGATTAACAGGGTAAATATGTGTGTTTACAGGGATAGGGCCTGGGTGGGATTGTTTTGTTGGTGCAAGCTCAATGGGCTGAAAGAATTCCTATGGTGCAGAAGGAGGCCGATGTCTGTCAGTTCCAAAATCCATTCAACTTCATACTTGAATCTCTTCAATCTGGTTTCCATCCTTGCCATAACGTTGAGCCATTCCCGATCGTCCCTGCAGTGCAGAAGGAGGCTATTCGGCCCATCGAGCCTGCATTGACAATCCCACTCTGGCCCTATCCTATAGAAAAACTACAGCACAAAACAGGCCCTTCGGCCCCACAAGTTATGCCGAACATATCCCTACCTTTTTAGGCCTACCTATAACCCTCCATCCTATTAAGTCCCATGTACTCATCCAGGAGTCTCTTAAAAGACCCTATTGAGTTTGCCTCCACCACCACTGACGGCAGCCGATTCCACTCGCCCACCACCCTCTGTGTGAAAAACTTCCCCCTAACATTTCCCCTGTACCTACCAGATATTTACCCTGTTAATCCCCCTGACACTAAGAGGCAATTTAGCATGGCCAATCAAACTAACCCGTACATCTTTGGACTGTGGGATGGGGTGTAATTTGTAACTCTGGTTGTGGACCAATTTCCTGTTCCACCTATGAGCAACCATTGATCATACCTCCAATACCTCTGTGCACTATGCAGTTCTAGCATTCCCAGCAATAACTTCTCTTCTGCCTGCCCACATTTTTCCTTTGCCTTTCTGTGTGCTGCTAAATATTCATTTTGTGGAAAGGTGAACTCCTCATGCCAGTTGGTTTAGTTTGAAATGTCATTAGTTGGCGATCATTTCCAGCAGAGGATGTTCAAGACCGAACCCTGACAGAGAATGTCAAGTTATGATATGTACATAATGTTTTGGGACTTTTGTTGAAAGCTTTTTGGAGGATTTGGTTTCTTCATTTCCGAAGTCGGAACATTCAATCGTACATTGCAGTGACTGGGCTTGTGACTTTGCTTCCTCTCCTACTTGCCAATGACAGTGCTATTGCCCTGTGCACGGTTGAAATCCAGTCCAGGTCGAATTTGCTCCTGGCTTTCACTGAACTGGATGAAAATGGTACTGCAAAGGGCAGTTTGTGCTTCTCTAAATGTTTATGCCGGAGGCTTCCTTTCGAATGCCAGCTGTCCAGCAAAATGTTGATTGAACTTTGTCATTTAGTTTTCCACCCTAGTCTGCTTTCCAAAACAACCTTTAGAAATGCCTCTCTATAAGTCTGGGTAACACAGTTCATCAATGATTTAATCCCTTCTACTCCTGGAAACTTCAGGAATCTCCAATTATACAGTCATGATGCTTGATGCATTTTTCAGAATTGGTGGAATTGGTAGAAAAGGTACATTTTAAATTCTTGCTATTATGTTCATTCATTTCGAATGAATACTTGTCCACACAAACGTAATGTGCTTTTAAAGATTAGTTTAAGAGCATCAGTGTTACTGATTTGTTCTATCGGAATCTGAAGTTTGCAGATTCGATCAAGTATGAGGTAAGTTAGCACAATGATTAGCACTGCTGCTTTACGGTGCCAGAGACCCAGGTTTGATACCGGCCTTGGGGGATTGTCTGTGTGGAGTTTGCACATTCTCCCCTCCTGATGCTCTGGTTTCCTCCCACGGTGCAAGGATTTGCAGTTTAGGTGGATTGTCTGTGCCAGCTTGTTAGGGGTGTTAGTGGGGTTACGGGGGTAGGGTCTGGGTAAGATGCTCTGTTGGAGAGTCTGTGCAGACTTGATGGGCCGAATGGCCGCCTCCTGCGCTGTGTGGATTCTGAGTCTGATAATCCACAGATTGAACATTGAATTCATTGCTGGTTAGCAAGAGGGGGTTTTCTGCCTGTTCCTGATGTAATTTCATTTGTTTCATGGACCCAAAGGCTGTCAGCAAGTCTATAGAAATTCCTCTTTTATTCTTTTCTCCATCCCCCTCCCGCTTTCACTTAAAACTCATAGTGTTACTAAATTTTCCTGGGTTCTGATGAGTGGTCATCAATCTGAACTGTTAACTCTGCTTCTCTCTCTCTCCACAGGTACCAGTAAACCTGCTGAGTATTTCCAGCATTTTCTGTTTTTATTGGGCATTTTCCATATGTAAGGCAACAGTGAGTCAGCAGACTGCTTCTCTCAGAGGAGAGTGGTGAGAGTGGTGTGCCACTCTCCTCTGTCCTCTGTCCTCAGTGGTGTGCCACTGGCACGGTAGCACAGTGGTTAGCACTGCTGCTTCACAGTTCCAGGGTCCCGGGTTCGATTCCCAGCTCGGGTCACTGTCTGTGCGGAGTTTGCACATTCTCCTCGTGTCTGCGTGGGTTTCCTCCGGGTGCTCCGGTTTCCTCCCACAGTCCAAAGATGTGCGGGTTAGGTTGATTGGCCAGGTTAAAAAAAAAAATTGCCCCTTCGAGTCCTGAGATGCGTAGGTTAGAGGGATTAGCGGGTAAAATATGTGGGGGTAGGGCCTGGGTGGGATTGTGGTCGGTGCAGACTCGATGGGCCGAATGGCCTCCTTCTGCACTGTAGGGATTCTATGATTCAATGATTCAATGGCATCCCTCCTTCCTGGCTATGTTTAAGTGGTCTGTTCTTCGGACCCACGTTACCTAATGGTTTCGATGCTATCTTAAATAAACACGGACTGAAGGAAGGGGAGCTTTTTCTGTTCCGACAGCTGCATCTGGACAATTGGATTGCTTCTACTGTGAAAAATTAATTCGTGGGATGTGGGCATCGCTGGCTGGGCCAACATGTATTGCCCATGCTAGGCCTTTGATTTATTATTGTCCCATACCGAGTTACAGTGATAAGTATTGTTTTGTGCGCTATCCATACAAATCATACCATACGTAGCTCACAAAGAGCAGCCACGCTCCAGCGCCATCCTGAAACATGGATGTGATCAATCCATTCAGTATCCCCATTCTCTCTCCACCTCCTGTGTTGTGGGGACTGGCCGCAAGTATTTGAGGTGCTTGTTTCGAGAGATTGTGTAGGGCAGTTAAAAGTCAAGCCACTTCTCCCTGTGGTGGCACAGTGGTAATGTCACTGGACTAGTAATCCAGAGGTTCAGGCCAATGCTCTGGGGGTACATGTTCAAATTCTACCGTGGCAGCTGGTGGAACTTATTTTAATAAATCTGGAATTAAAAGCTAGTTTTGGTAATAGCGACCATGAGTTGATTGTTGTCAAAACCCATCTGGATCAGTTATGCTCTGCGGGGACAGAAATCTGCTGCCTTTACCCGGTCTGGCCTACATGTGACTCCAGACCCACAGCAATGTGATTGACTCTTAAATGGCCTAGCAAGCCACTCTGTTGCATTAAATCGTTAAATCTACAAAAAGAACGCAATCAAATGGATCACCTGGTATTAACCCAGCCATACCCAGTCCTGTCATCCCGGCAAAGTCCCCCTTACTAACATCTGGGGGATTGTGCCAAAATTGGGGAGCTGTCTCACAGACTAATCAAGCAACGGCCTGACATAGTCATACCTATGGAATCATACCTTACAGGCAGGTGCTGAGGGAACCAACAAGAGAGATTTTGATTTGATTTATTATTGTCACATGTATTAGCATACAGTGAAAAGTATTGTTTCTTGGTGTGCTATACAGACCAAGCATACCGTTCATAGAGAAGGAAATGAGAGAGTGCAGAATGTAGTGTTACAGTCATAGCTAGGATGTAGAGAAAGATCAAGAGCGGGCGGCATGGTGGCACAGTGGTTAGCACTGCTGCTTCACAGCTCCAGGGACCTGGGTTCGATTCCCGGCTTGGGTCACTGTCTGTGTGGAGTTTGCACATTTCTCCTCGTGTCTGCGTGGGTTTCCTCCGGGTGCTCCGGTTTCTTCCCACAGTCCAAAGATGTGCAGGTTAGGTTGATTGGCCGTGCTAAAAATTGCCCTTCGTGTCCTGAAATGCGTAGGTTAGAGGGATTAGTGGGTAAATATGTAGGGATATGGGGGTAGGGCCTGGGTGGGTTTGTGGTCGGTGCAGACTCGATGGGCTGAATGGCCTCTTTCTGTACTGTAGGATTTCTATGATCAACTTAATGCATGGTAAGTCCATTCAAAAGTCTGACAGCAGCAGGGAAGAAGCTCTTCAGTCGGTTGGTACGTGTCCTCAGACTTTTGTATCTTTTTCCCGACGGAAGAAGGTGGAAGAGAGAGTGTTTGGGGTACGTGGGGTCCTTAATTATGCTGGCTGCTTTGTCGAGGCAGCGGGAAGTGTAGACAGTGTCAATGGACGGGAGGCTGGTTGAACTAGACCTCGTCATCACCAATCTATCTGTTACAGATGCACCTGTTGTACATCTATTACAGTATTGGTGAGAGTGACTAATGTACAGAACATGTGGAGACAAAGTCGTATCTTCACATTAAGGATGCCCTCCATCATGCTATTTCGAAAAACACTGGGCTATATGGGATAGATTTTAAACAGATCTAGCAACTCAAAAACTGGGCATCTATGAAGTGCTATAGGCCATCAGCAACAGCAGAGTTGTACTTGACAACAATCTGTAACCTTGTGGTGCAGCATATCCCCCACTCTACCATTACCAAGGGATCAACCCTGGTTCAATGAAGTGTGGAGGACGGCATGCCAGGAGCAGCACCAGGCATACCTAAAAATGAGGTGTTAACTTGATGAATCTACAACACAGCTAAAATTATACAAGGCAAGTTAGACCACACTGGAATACTGTGAACAGTTTTGGTCCCCTCTTCTAGGGAAAGGTACATGGCATTGGAGGCAGTCCAGGGAAGGTTCACTAGCTTGATCCCGGGTATGGAGGAATTTTCTTATAAGGAGAGGTTGAGGTGATTAGACCGGTACAGAATGGAGTTTGGAAGAATGAGAGGTGACCTCAGTGAGATATCAAGGATTCTCACGGGGCTGAAAGGTTGATTTCCCCTTGTGGGAGAATCACGGACCAGAAGGCATAATCTCAGATTAAGGGGTAATCCATTTAAGACAGATGAGGAGGAATTTCTTCTGAGGGTAGTAAATCTGTGGAATTCTTTGCTGCAGAGGGCTTTAGACACTGGGTCATGAAGTATGTTCAAGGTTGAGATACAGTAAGAAGTCTCACAACACCAGGTTAAAGTCCAACAAGTTTATTTGGTAGCAAAAGCCACTAGCTTTCGGAGCGCTGCTCCTTCACCAGGTAAGTGGGAGTTCTGTTCACAATCAGGGCATATAAAGACACAAACTAAATTTACAAAATAATGGTTGGAATGCAAGTCTTTACAGGTAATCACGTCTTAAAGGTACAGATACTGTGAGTGGAGAGAGGGTTAAGCACAGGCTAAAGAGATGTGTATTGTCTCCTGCCAGGACAGTTAGTGAGATTTTGCAAGCCCAGGCAAGTCGTGGGGGTTACAGATAGTGTGACATGAACCCAAGATCCCGGTTGAGGCCGTCCTCATGTGTGTGGAACTTGGCTATCAGTCTCTGCTCAGCGACTCTGCGTTGCCGTGTGTTGTGAAGGCCGCCTTGGAGAACGCTTACCCGAAGATCAGAGGCTGAATGCCGTGACCGCTGAAGTGTTCCCCAACAGGAAGAGAACAGTCTTGCCTGGTGATTGTCGAGCGGTGTTCATTCATCCCTTGTCATAGTGTCTGCATGGTCTCCCCAATGTACCATGCCTCGGGACATCCTTTCCTGAAGCGTATCAGGTAGACAGCGTTGGCTGAGTTGCAAGAGTATGTACCGTGTACCTGGTGGATGGTGTTCTCACGTGAGATGATGGCATCCGTATCAATGATCCGGCACGTCTTGCAGAGGTTGCTTTCGCAGAGTTGTGTGGTGTCGTGGTCATTGTTCTCCTGAAGGTTGGGTAGTTTGCTGCGGACAATGGTCTGTTTGAGGTTGTGCGGTTATTTGAAGGCAAGAAGTGGGGGTGTGTGGATGGCCTTGGCGAGATAGACAAGATTGAGATAGACAGCTTTTTAATCATAAGGGTTTTGGGGATAAAGTGGAGTTGAGGGGTGGCACAGTGGTTAGCACTGCTGCTTCACAGCGCCAGGGACCTGAGTTCGATTCCCGGCTTGGATCACTGTTAGTGTGGAGTTTGTACATTCTCCCCGTGTTTCCTCCAGGTGCTCTGGTTTCCTCCCACCGTTGAAAGACGTGTTGGTTAGGCACATTGGCCCGAACAGGTGCTGGATTGTGGCGACTAGGGAAATTTCACAGTAACTTCATTGCCGTGTTAATGTCAGCCTACTTTTAGTAAAATTAACTTTATCAGGTCAGTCATGATCTTATTGAATGGCAGAGCAGACTCGATGGGCCAAATGGCCTACTTCTGCTCCTACATCTTATGGTCTTTTGGCTTACATGCTAGCCAAACGGTGAAAGCGATAGAGAGCTACCAACTGATCAAACCTAAGCTCTGCAGTCCTGCCACATCCAGTCATGAATATTCCCATCCTCAAATGATGGAGGGGTCCAGCACATCCATGCAAACAATGAGGCTGAAGCATTTGTGACAACCTTAAGCCAAAAATGTTGAGTGGATGATCCATCTCTGCTCTCCTCCTGAGGATCCCAGCATTACAGATGTCAATCTTCACTCAATTTAATTAACTCCATGCAATATCAAGAAATGGCTGAAGGCACTGGATATTGCAAAGGCTATGGACAACATTCCAGCAGTAGTACAGAAGACTTGTGTTCCAGAACTAGCTATGCCCCTAACTAAGCTGTTCCAGTGCAGCTAAAACACCAGCATCTCTTTGGAAATGTGGAAAATTGCCCAGGTATGTCCTGTCCACAAAATGCAGGACAGATCCAACCCAGCCAACACTGCGCCATCAGTCTACTCTGTCATCAGTAAAGTGATGGAAGAGATTGTTGACAGTGCTATCAAGCGGCACTTAATCAGCAATAATCTGTTCAACGTCACAGTTTGGGTTCTGCCAGAGTCACTCTGCTCATGATCTCAGTACAGCTTTGGTCCAAACATGAAAGCTGCACTCCAGCGGTGAGGTGAGAGTGACTGCCTTTGATGTCAAGGCAGCATTTGACAGAGTGTAACATCAAGGAGTCCTCGCAAAACTGAATTCAATGTGAATTGGGGAAAACTCTCCGCTAGTTAGATTCATAACCAGCACAAAGAAAGATGCTTGTTATTGTCGGAGGTCAATTATCTCAGTCCCAGGACCTCGATGCAGAAGTTTCTCAGAGTAGTGCCTTCCATGACCTTCCCTCTACCAAAAGATCAGAAGAGAGGATGTTCATTGAGCATGTTGTTCAGCACTATTCACTATTGCTGTTATTAGTGTTATTCAGCACTATTTGGATATTGAAGCAGCTTGGGTCCATATGTAGCAAGTCCTTTGGACTTGGCTGATGTATAGCATGAAAGTTATTTGCCACACAAGTGCCACGCATTGACCATCTCCAACAAGAGTGAATCTAACCACCTTCCTTGACATTCAATGACATTGCCATCACCGAATCCTCCACTCTTAACATTCCATTGACCAAAAACTGAATTGGCAAGCCAAATAACTACTGTGGCAACAAGAGCAGGTCAGAACTTGGGATTTCTGTAGAGTGTAACTCCCCTCCTGACTTCCTAGTGCCCATCCACCATCTTCAAAGCACAAGTCAGGAGTGTGTTGGAATACTGTCCAGTTGTCGAGAAGAGTGCAGCTCCAACAATACTCAATCTTGACACCATCCTGAACAAAGCAGCTTGCTTGATTGGCACCCCATCCACAAACATTCCCTCCCTTCATTACCGACGCACAGTTGGAGCCGTGTTACCAACTACAAGGTGCTCTGCACCACCTCACTGAATCTCCTTGGACAGCACCTACCAAACTATGGACTCTACCACCTCGAAGAATCAAGAGCAGCAGAAACATGCAAACACCACCACCACAGAAATTTGTGCACACACCAAGTTCATGTACACAGCACAGAAATAATAAACAATCCCATAAAAGATCCCCTGAAAGTGTGGTGATCTCCTTCGTCTCTTGGCCAACACAAATTCCTTAGCCATTACCTAAAGCAGATGATCTGATCATTTATTATTTCTGTGCTCTTTGTGGGATCTTGCTGTGTGCAAATTTCTGTTTCCTACATTACAACAGTAACTACACTTTTTAATATGGCATTCTGAGGTCCTGAATGGCACATCTCAGTGGAACTTCTCATTTTATACACCACCAGTGCCTGCTCGCTACAAAGTCCATCAATTTAATGGATGGAAATTGATGGAAATACTTTCAGGGGTTTATGCTTCAATTTTCCTGGATTCGATGTGCCAAGCAGGGACAATAAAGATTGCCTCTCTGCCACCCATTCACGATGTGCATTGATGCCCATGTGACCTGGTAATCCCAGGCCACCCATTTGAAAATAGAGATGGTCACAATGATTGTAAATTTTCAGAAGAGGCCACTGGGAAAGTGGCGTGGGGATTAATGGCTTGTGCATTTAATATAGTGAGAGCGTCGAGTCTCCGTATGCTGCCAGTGAAGGTGGTGATTATGGATGGCCCCTTAATGACCTGCTCAATCAAACAGAGCTTGCTTTTATTTATGGATTTCCCTCATTCAAAGTGTCAGGTTGATGTGATGCTCTAAACTCGGTTGCTGCTGTTCTTCCCCTCGAGTGATCTGGGGCTGATGTGAGTCGCAACTGGAACCTGAAATGGTTTATCCATAAATCCAAGACTTTCATAAAAACACAGCCATCAGATATGTGATGAACTGGGGGAGGCAAAGTCTTTTTTTTTTGAACTGCAAATAAACTAAAAGTTGTTCTGTTTTTGAGCTGCCACCACCACAGTTGCCAAATTTGAGCACATCCCTCAAGGCTTCTTCATTTGCCACCCACCCTGCGCAGTTAAAAACAGCCTTTTTTCTCTGCTTCAATGCTTTCACAATTAAAACAAATGTGTTCGAAGAAAAGTTTTTTTTAATATACAATCCCTACAGTGTAGAAGGAGGTACAGTAAGAAGTCTCACAACACCAGATTAAAGTCCCTGTGAGTCTCCTGATGAAGGAGCAGCGCTCCGAAAGCTTGTGCTAACAAATAAACCTGTTGGACTTTAACGTGGTGTTGTGAGACTTCTTAGCGTGCCCACCCCAGTCCAACGCTGGCATCTTCACATGTGTAGGAGCCCATTTGGCCCATCGAGTCTGTACTGACATCCAAAAGAGCATCCCCCCCCCCCCCAAAAACACTCAGTTCCTCATCATGTGCTGGAGATTAATCAATAAGTGCTGAAGAATTCCGGACAATGCTGGAAGATTGGCAACTCTCCCATTCCTCTTCCTCTCTTGGAATGCAGAGGCACCACCTAGGTGAGAAATTCTGCGTTTAAAGACCAGGCGAATGTCTGCCTTTCTCTGTAATTAACAGCTGTTGCTGCTTTGCAATCTAGTGGACGTCTTGGAAAATGTGATTTATTTGGATGTCAGTTTAGAAGTGTTGAGTCTGGCTGATGCTGCCTGTGGGGGAACAACACATCAGTCTAGACAAATATGAAGATTGCCTCCCTATATGAGCACAGTCCTGGATAGTCAGCTACTTCAAGCGAAGAGTGATGCGTGAGTGTAATAATGAGCGGTGGTGGATTGGGAGGTAGGGCAGGCTTGTTAAATCCAAAATTTAAGCTGTCTCTTTCCCCCACCACAATTATACCAGAGGTGGGAGTGACATTGGGCATCTGGCCTGCCAACCAGTGGGACCAATTGAGGCCTTTAAGTGGGCAATTAATGCCTACTTAAGGGCTTCCTGTGCCCACTGTGTTTTAACAAGAGACAGAAGAGCCCCATGCTAGGCCACATGTTTCCATGTGCAGGCTGGTGGCTAACAGCTGGTGGCTGAAGATGCCCTGCTAAGAACCAGCATGCCCTTCCTGTAAGAAGAGAGGCCACTTTAAATCAGTTTGCCACAGCAAACAGTTCTTAAAAAACAATTAAAGGAGAATCTGTCACGGTCAGGTACCATTCAAGAAATTGAAGATATTCGAGAAGTTGAAGAAAAAGAAACCAGTACCGTTTTGGGAGAAATTATAGGATCAAATCAGAACTAGTGGAGTGCAGATATTATGGTCAACAGACATAAATCCATCCAAGGTAGACGCTGGAGCAGGAGTTTCAATTATTTGAGACGCACAAAAATGTTTAAATTCCTCCAGCCATCAATCACACTCCATACTCCATGCAAATCAAGGGACAGTTGACTGCTAAACTCCAGTGCAAAGGAAGAGAAATCACAAACTTTGTATGTGATCCACAGTTGAGATTGTTAACTGTTACGCCAAAAAGCTTGTACAGATCTACAACTCCCCTTGAAAGGAGATGAATTGGATAACACAAGATTTCCCTAGAACAAAAGAATGAAGGAACTGGGCATACTTGAGCAAGGAAAATAACCAGCCCAGGATCAAGAAAAGTTAGTATCAGAAATGGATGAATGTCAAAGTTTGTGAGAGGTATCAGGCTCTGCTAAGGGAAAAAAAAATCAGTGTTGGAAACCTACTTAAATGTACGAAAGATGAGGTTGCTAATGTAAAATGAGAACTGGAGAGAGCACAGGAAGTAGAACGCTTGAATGAGGACTTAAAATGTCTAAGTGATAAACTTATTGAAGCAAATTCAACAGACAGATCTTCAGTTAAAGCTTGATGAACTCCAGTATCATGTGAAAAAATATCTTGAATAGGAAAAGGAAATGCTGATTGAATCAGAAAGCTGGTTGAATGAACTTTATTGTGAAAAGAGTAATGAAATTGATGAACGTCCACACAATCTGAAGAATAAAAAGGATGAGAATTGTGCAAATCTGACTGGAAACTACAACCATCAATTGGCAAGTTTCTGTGTCCTGATCACCAGCAATCTGTCCTGGTCCCTCCACGCTGTCGCTATAGTTAAGAAAGCCCACCAATGCCTCTACTTTTTCAGGAGGCTATGGAAATTTGGCATGTCCACTATGACGCTCACCAACTTTTACTTATTGCACCATAGAAACCTTCCTTTCTGGTTGTATCACAGCTTGATATGGCTCCTGCTTTGACCAAGATCGCAAAAAAATTACAAAGGGTCATGAACGAAGCCCAGTCCATCACGCAAACCAACCTCCCACTCATTGACTCTGACTACACTTCCCGCTGCCTCGGAAAAGCAGCCAGCATAATCGAGGACCCCACACATCCTGGGCACGTGCTCTTCCGTCGGGGAAAGGGATACAAAAGTCTGAGGTCACGTACCAACCAACTCAAGAACAGCTTCTTCCCTGCTGCCATCAGAATGACATTAAATTGATCTTTCTCTTCACCCTAGCTATGACTGTAACACTACATTCTGCACCCTCGCCTTTCCTTCGCTATGCACGGTATAATTTGTCTGTATGGTGTGCAAGAAATAATACTTTACACAGTATCCCATGAAGATAAGAAATCAAAGCAATAAAGAACAGCTGACTGTAGTCATTTCCATCCAGAACCTGGGAAAGTCTCAAGATAGGGTGAAGAAAGAGATTTCTGACAGAGGAAGGAAATTCTAAATGGTATATATCGCAGTCAGAAAGTTGGTGGGGAGGGAGATGTAGTATGAACAGTTAATGTTAAATATATAGTCCACATGGCAAAGCAAGATCGCATGACAACAGAAAATAGAGAGTTTTATGTAGAGCCACGTGATGAGCCTATATTTTAAATAGTATGACGTTCAATAAAAAAAGTTTGCTAACAGCATTGTCTCCGGTCTTCTCTAAGTCTAGACGCACAACCATCACATGTGAGGCTCAACAACAGAAGAATTCCCAACCTATTTTAAACCACAGACTGAGGTTTCATGCCATCTTTTTTCAAAACGTAGTTGCTGGGCTGAAAACCGTCTGCAGCAGATTTGAAAAAAGTGAGCGTTCTCTGTGAAATAGATGGGAGGAATGCTGTCATTTCCTTCAGCCCCACTCAGCAAGCAATGTTCCTCTGCCTGCCTTTCAGAATGCAATGGCAGTCAGAATGTATGTGTTTTTTTCCGAAACCTTGATGCTAATGCAGCAGGCCCATTTTAAGAGATTTTAAGTGCAGATCTTCATTTTGGATGTCTGTAGTTTTGGGGCTTGCCAGTGGCTTAGGGTGCACTGCACCATAAGGATTAGAGAGGTCTAAGATTGGACACCAAGTGTTGATCTCTGCCAGAAGAAAGGATCATAGGAGTCTGAATGACGTGGGGACTACTTTGATGCCTTCTATGGTAGAACAGTTGGCAATATGTTCAACAATGATTCAATGACTGGTCATAGAGGTTTACAGCATGGAAATAGGCCTTTCGGCCCAACTTGTCCATGCTGCCCTTTTTTTTAAACCACTAAGCTAGTCCCAATTGCCCGCATTTGGCCCATATTCCTCTATACCCATCTTACCCATGTAACTAAATGCCTTTTCAAAGTCAAAATTGTGCCCGCCTCTACTACTACCTCTGGCAGCTTGTTCCAGACACTTGCCACCCTCTGTGTGAAAAAACTGCCCCTCTGGACACTTTTGTATCTCCTCCTCTCACCTTAAACCTATGCCCTCTAGTTTTAGACTCCCCTATCTTTGGGAAAAGTTATAGACTATTTAGCTGACCTATGCCCCTCATTATTTTATAGACCTCGATAAGATCATCCCTAAGCCTCCTACGCTCCAGAAAAAAATGTCCCAGTCCATCCAGCTTCTCCTTTATAACTCAAACTATCAAGTCCCGATAGCATGGATTATGGGCCCAATTCCCACTGTGTGAAACCTGAGCACCTCCAGCTGACAGTGAGACTGGTGCAGCAGCCCCTGTGAATTGCACTAGTGGGAGGTGCTGCCACCTTAAACCCAAGCCCCATCTGCCCTCTCGTGATAGGATCCCAGGCTGTGACTTCAAGAAAAACAGAGGAGTTCTCTCCGTTGTCCAGGACAATGATGATCCCTAAATTAACCTTACGGAAAAAAACAAACAAACAGCTTACCTGCTCATTTTCACACTGCTCTTTGTGGGAGCTTGCTGTGCACAAATTGATTGCATGATATCTACACTACAACAGTGACCATCCTTCAAAAACTACTTCAGAGGCTGGACAGCACTCTGGAACGTCCTGAATTTGTGCACAGCACCATGTAAATGCAAGCTTCTCCTGGTTATTGATTCATTACCTTGGGTCCAAAGATCTCCCTGGCCAGAGTTGGCTTCCTATTTGAAACACAGTGATTTGTGTAGGGAAAGGCAATGGCTGCACTGTGTGAGTCAAGCAAGCAGCTGACTCGCTATTCAGGTCGCACTGGATGGTAGCAGGGACATTGGAGAGGTGGGTGCGGGCGGGGATATTGGTGAACTGGGTGGTGGCAGGGACGTTAGTGAGCTGGGTTCGGGCAGGGGTGTTGGTGAGCTGGTGTTAGAAGGTCGCAAGCAGCTGCAGAACTGTATCCACAGTGAAGAGAGCTAATGGAGAAGTATCAGAAAATGATAGGAAGTGAGGAGATGTCTAATTTCGTTATCTGTAGGTACCGAATTGAAACTTTTGATTAAAAATTGTACGTACTTCGGGATGTTCTTTTGCCAGTTATTGAACAGGATTTTGTAACTTTCTTCTTGAAGTTCTGATGTCTCCAAAGGGTTAATGTGAGACTGACTGGAATGTTTCTGCATCTCAAGTTGCTGCTGCTCTCATCATAAGGCAGCTGTTTTGAAGCTGGGGTATAGGAGTTCAGGGACATTGCTTGGCTGATCACAGATCAGGGAATGAGGTGGTGGCAATAAGTATAATGTGGATCACTAGGACGAAAATGAGTTTCCATTAGCATCGTTGCATTAGTTTGCACACAGCATGTGTATCTGTCACAAAACACTGCCAATACATTAGGTAAAACATTTGAGCATCTTTTTTAATGGGGGGAAAAAATGAAGATCTCCAGAGAAATATCTCTAATTGACCTCGGAGTGGCTTAATTGAACAATGTTATTGATGTTGGATCTTGTAACCTTAAAGTAACAGGCTAAGTTCTATATAACTGCATCTGGGCCAAGTTCTATAGAACTGCGTCTTGCAGTGCTATTATGTGATGTGCTCTACCTGATACTACTGGAAATGATTTAAGTCTCTTTCTTGATGTGACTGGTGCTTTGTGTGCAGAGAGTGCAGAGAAGGTTTACCAGGATGTTGCCTGATATGGAGGGTCTTAGCTATGAGGAGAGATTGGGTAAACGGGGCTTGTTCTCCCTGGAAAGACGGAGAATGAAGGGAGACCTAATAGAGGTGTACAAAATTGTGAAGGGTATAGATAGGGTGAACAGTGGGAAGCTTTTTCCCAGGTCGGACGTGACGATCACGAGGGGTCGCGGGCTCAAGGTGAGAGGGGCGAGGTATAACTCTGATATCAGAGGGACGTATTTTACACAGAGGGTGGTGGGGGCCTGGAATGCGCTGCCAAGTAGGGTGGTGGAGGCAGACACGCTGGCATCGTTTAAGACTTACCTGGATAGTCACATGAGCAGTCTGGGAATGGAGGGATACAAACGAATGGTCTAGTTGGACCAATGAGCGGCACAGGCTTGGAGGGCCGAAGGGCCTGTTTCCTGTGCTGTACTGTTCTTTGTTCTTTGGGAGATCTGCTATTACTTTTCAAAAAGAAAAGGGAATCGGCCCTTTGCAGCACCGTCCATGTTGAACACAATACCAGAACACAAACTGCTTTCTATGGGAGTGTCATTTCAGACTGGGCTTTAAATTGACTGCAAATATCAACTTCCAAGAGTCCTGTGGTTAATATAATTTGCATCTAATACATATTTGCATCACACCTGTCTAATACCAATTTCTCTAAAGGCACTGTGTCACAGGTTACTGCTTATGGACATATTTTAGTCACCCATAACTGGTGAAATAGCAAGCTTGCTAATCCAGGATTAGCAGAGTAAGTACGTGGGGTTATGTCAGTAGGACCTGTGTGGTCATGGTTTTTGGCCCGAATGGCCTCCTTCTGCACTGAAGGGATTCTATGATTAATTGCTGCTCCAGAAACTTCCCTGTTTATTCTCCCCACCAGTTCTTGGGAACAATACTTTTTTTTAAAAACTATTCCTAATGTGCAAACCTTGTACCTGGGCTTGTTCAGCATTCCCTTTTTAACCTGAGTTGAACATATTGGCGCTTTGCTCCCATTCTATACACTGGCCGACTAGACAAACACTCTCTCTACCCTCTCCAGTCAAAGCTCCCACGACCCTCTGCCGTCAAATACTCCCGCTGCCCCCTCCCGTCAAACATCCCACTGTCCTGTCCCTTCAATCACTCCCTCTATCCTCTCTCGTCAAACACTCCCTCTCCACTCAAACATAATCTTGCCTTTCTACACTGAGGATTGGAAGTTGGTTTTAAAAGAGGGGAAAAGTAGAATGAGCATAAACAAGCCAGTAAATTAAATAATAGATTGCAAAAGTATTTTTTAAGCAAACAAAAAGGCAAGAGAGTAGCTGAAGTAAATGTTGGAGCCTTTAAAAGCACTAACAGGAGAAATTATCATGGGAAGTGGGGACATAGCAGACATTGAACACATCTTTTGTCTGTCTTCACAGTAGAAGACAAGCTACATACCAGCAGTAGAAAGCAGCCTAGGGGCCAGTAAGAGTGAGGAAATTAATATTAGAAGAGAGAAAACTCAAAAGACTAAAATCCCACATCCCCAGGTTCTGATGTTGCCACATCCAAGGGCTCTAAAAGAAAGAATTCAAGCTGCAGAGATGTGGATATGTGGCTGTGGTTTTCTCCAATTCCCTAGATTCTAGAATGGTCCCTGCAGATTGGACGTGAGCAAATGTAACACTGCAATTCAAAAGAGGGAGAGAATTACAGGCCAATTAACCTGACAGCCGTCATTAGTGAATTGCGAGAATCCATTATTAAACAAGTCTTTAAAATGTACTTAAAAGCATAGTATGAATAGAACAGGTCGGCATGGTTTTACAAAAGGATAATGGTGTTTGACCAATTTATTAGACTTTTGAGTGTCTAGTAGGGTAGCTCGAGAACCATTAGATTTAATATAGAATTTAAAAAATGCGAGATAAATTGAGAGAGGGGAATGTGTGCAACGAGACTTTGTGCCCTCGTACACCAGTCGCTGAAGGTAAGCATGCAGATGCAGCAGGTGGTAAAGAAGACCAATGGTATGTTGGTCTTCATAGCATGGATTTCCTCCAGGTGCTCCGGTTTCCTCGCACAGTCCAAAGATATGCGGGTTAGGTTGATTGGCCATGCTAAATTGCCCCTTAGTATCAGGGGGATTAGCAAGGTAAATACGTGGGTTACGGGGATAGGGCCTGGGTGGGACTGTTGTCGGTGCAGGCTCGATGGGCCGAATGGCCTCTTTCTGCACTGTAAGGATTCTATGATTTGTGTACAGGAGCAGGGATGTCTTGCTGCAATTATACAGGGCCTTGGTGAGGCCACACCTGGAATATTGTACGTAGTTTTGTTCTCCTTATCTGAGGAAGGATGTTCTTGCTATAGAGGGAGTGCAATGAAGGTTTACCAGACTGAATCCTAGGACAGCGGTACTGACGTATGAGGAGAGATTTGAGTCAGTTAGGATTATACTCGCTGGAGTTCAGAAGAATGAGGGAGGATCTCATAACCTATAATATTCTAACAGGACTAGACAGAGTAGATGCAGGATGGATGTTCCCAATGGTGGGTGTGTCCAGGACCAGCGGTCAGAGCCTAAGGATACAGGGTAAACCTTTTAGAGCTTGAGATGGGGAGAAATTTCTTCACCCAAAGAGTGGTAAGCCTCTGAAATTCACTACCACAGGAAGCAGTTTAGGCCAAAACATTGTATATTTTCAAGATGGAGTTAGATATAGCTCTTGAGGCGAAGGGGATCAAATGATATGAAGGGAAGGCGGATCAAGCTATTGGGTTGGATGATCAGCCATGAGCATAATGAATGGTGGAGCAGGTTCCAAGGGCTGAATGGGCTCCTCCTGTTCCTATTCTATGTAACTTAGCAGATCTGGCAGCATCTGTGGAGAGAGAAACAAGAGTTAACATTTCAAATCTAAATGATCCTTCTACATATACAGATGTAATGTACTTGCATTTCCAAAGATGTTTTATAAGGTGTCACACATCAGATTAATACACAAGATAAGGGATCATGGAGTTTCTGCTTGAGTTCCCTGCCCAAGGCAGGTCTAGTCCATAGTGCTGTAATCTCCGCTATGCATAGTGCAAGTAAATATGTCCCAGATCACCACAGCTGGAACTGGGTCAACTGCACTTTACATGCATGTTGAATCTGGAGCTACAAATAATGGTAGAGGCTCCAGCTGTCTTTTCCATCACATGGTTGACCAGGAATCTCTGCTGCTCTTAACACCTATGACTGACGTATCTTGGAAGGTTTTTACAAATTGATAATCAACTTGCTTGGCCTTATTATGAACATTCCTTTCTTGGTCGTCATCTTCTGGAGTGGTCTTGAACCCAGAGCTTCTAACTCGGCAGGGACACCACAAAAGCCTACCTCATGCAGTTAGGGCTAATGGTTTAGATAAAGGATATAAAGGATTGATTACAGACAGGAAGCAGAGAATAGGCATGAAGCATTTTAAAATTGATAGACTGTGATTAGTAGCATGCCACAAGTATCAGTGCTGGAGCCTCAGCTATTTACAATCTATATTAATGACTGAGAGAGTAATGTATTCAAATTTGCTGATGATACAAAGCTAGGTGGAGATGCAAGCTGTGAGGAAGGTACAGAAATAGACAGGTTAATTGAGTGGGTAACGAGGTGGTAGATGGAGTATAATGTGGAAAAGTGTGTGATTGTTCATTTTGTCATCAGAATAGAAAATCAGAATATTTTTTCCAAGGTGTGAAACTTGCAAATATTGCTGCTTGGAGAGACTTGGGTATACTCCTACAAGGAAATTAAAGTTAGCACGTAGGTGTAACAAGCAATTAGGAAAGCAAACCATATGTTGGCCTATATTGCAAAGGGACTGGAGTCCTAGAATTAAGTCTTGCTATAATTGTATGGGGCCTTAGTAAGAACAAACCTAGAATATTGCATGTAATTTGATCTCCCATATTTAAGGGAATATGTATTTGTATTAGACCATAGTACATAAAACGCTCATTAAGTTGGTCCCTGGGATGTTGCCTTATGGTGAGAGACTGAGTTAATTGGGCTTTATTCTCTGGAGTTCAGAAAAATGCGAGATGGCCTCTGGGCTTGACAGGGTAGATGTTGCAAGAGTATTTCCCCTGGCTGGGAAATCTAATGTAAGAAGTCTCACAACACCAGGTTAAAGTCCAACAGGTTTATTTGGTAGCACAAGCCACTAGCTTTCGGAGCGCTGCTCCTTCATCAGGTAAGTGGGAGTTCTGTTCACAAACAGGGCATATAAAGACACAAACTCAATTTACAAAATACTGGTTGGAATGCAAGCCTTTACAGGTAATTACAGGCAAGTCTTTACAGGTAATTACCTGTAAAGACTTGCATTCCAACCAGTATTTTGTAAATTGAGTTTGTGTCTTTATATGCCCTGTTTGTGAACAGAACTCCCACTTACCTGATGAAGGAGCAGCGCTCTGAAAGCTAGTGGCTTGTGCTACCAAATAAACCTGTTGGACTTTAACCTGGTGTTGTGAGACTTCTTACCTGTGCTTATCCCAGTCCAATGCCGGCATCTCCACATCATAGGAAATCTAAACCAGGGGCATAGGTGGATTTACAATGAAACACGCCATGGTGTGGGCCCTGCGCTGACCGGTACACTGGGCATCTAATTAGAGCCTGATTACTCTGCATTTCTACATTTGGGCCTATCAGCAGGCAATGCAGAGTGAAATCCGCCTCTGATTCTGAAAGAGTGGGAAAACACTGATCTTAATCATACAAACAGTTAACTTGTGGCGTGCATGCGAGAGGATTGGAGAGAGGTGACTAGGTGAGGAGGGAGAGGCAGAGGCTGTTGAGGTTTTTAGCTTTTTTGCGGAAGGCGAGCAGCTTTCGACTCAACCGAGGGCAGGCCAGCAACAGCGAGGCACCGAAAGCCACTGCGGGGAGCAACAGGGGGAGGCAAGCCCGCAACTTGACCCAGGGCTGAGAGGAGGCCAGCAACAGTGAGGCACAAGGCGCCGGAAGCCACCATGAGGTGAGGTGAGCCGTCGAGCAGGTTTGTGACTCAACCCTGGGCAGGCCAGCAACAGCGAGGCGCCGAAATCCAGCCACCACGGGGTGAGGTGAGCAGGTTGCAACTCGATCCAGCCAGCAACAATGAGGTGTGAGACCCTGAATCAAGCCGTAGCCACGAGGAGACAATGTGCGAGTCGGGAAGCTGCCTTGATGACCCCATGTGAGCGAGGTGTGAGAATGGGAGAATGTGAGGGGTGGAGGAGGTTGTGATGGAGTGGGGGTGCAGAGGGTTAGCCAGGCTTGCAAACTTGCTGTGAGGAAGAAGATGTGAGGGCTAGGTTGCATTTTGGAAGGAGGGAGATTTTGTGATGGGGTTGGGGACCCAGAGGAGGGAGAGTATGTGATGGGTTTGGGGACCCACAGGAGGGAGAGTATGGGGGGGGGGGGGGGGCGGGGTGGGGTGGAGGAACGGACAAGAGAAGAGTGGAATGAGTATTGTTTGAAATCCAGAATCACAGCTTCGTAGTTAAAAGATGAATTCAATTTTTGCAGAACTTGCATTGAAGCTGATGGAAAATGTGGGATTGACTGTGCAAACGCCTGCTCTTTCAGACATTTCATTTAAACCAAGATCACTTTCTTTAGCAATATGAAGCAAGACTATCAATCTGGTCATCAAAAATGCAGGAAATGAAAGGGGTGCAAGACGACGAAGCTTGGCAAAAAGACAGTTTGTCAATTTGCATTTAAAAAGTTTGAAGTATTGAACAATGCGCACGCTGCAGATTCATCCTCATCCAAAAGTGTGTGTGAATTATCTGATGACTTTGACTTGCTGATTTCTGGAGATACCGCATCACCTGGAAAAGTTGAACAAGAAGTGGACTCTGAAATGGCAGGCGTGTTTTTACAAGGTTAAAAAGCTGTGATCAATTTGTGTACTTCTGTGGCTTCTGCCTTTATGTTCTATGGGTGAGGTTGGAGAGGGAGCCCCAGAAATGAAGGAGTGTTGGGGGCCCCACAAATTGTAAATCTGCCTCTGCACAGGGACCAATCATTTGAGACCGTGATGAGGAGAAATTTCTTCATTCAAAAGGATTAGGAATCTTCAGAGTTCTCTACCACCAGGGTTGTGAATATGCCATCGTTGATTTGCATTTAAGACTTGGAGACAAATTGTTTTGGTCTTGGGGAATCCAGGTCTCTGGGGAGCAGCTGGTAAAGTGGAGTTGAAACTGAAGATCAGCCATGATCATGATGAATGATGCAGCAGACTCGATAGTCTTCTCTTTTTCTTGTGTGCTTATTTACACCTCCCTTGACTGTTTTTCTGATGTTCCAGGTTTATGCAGCTTTTGTAAGGGAGGACGACAGACTTATTATTTCAGGAGTCAATCAAATATTTTTTTACCTCACTGTCCGATTACTCACAAACATCCTTTCAGCGGAAATGTGCATGTGGAAAACATTTTCTTTTGAAAAGAAGTGTGGCGGTTTTCCTTTTTATAAGGATTCATGATCCTGGGGAACCAATCCAGGAGCAGTGTGGGGGATTACCCTGGTGAACTCGGGTTTCTGTTCCAGAACCTTCTCGGGAGCTGGCTGCAGCCACGAGGCTGCAAGCTTCTGTTTCGTTTACCTGTAATAAAAAGTGTTGTTTTTCCCTCAACTAGTGAACAAGAATTATTACACAAAGTAGCCACAACATGCTTCTAACCTGGAGCCTGAATGTTTTCTAATCTTTGTCTGACTTGCGCATCAACCAGTTTAACTTTGACCTGAGGCATTGATTATTTAACAACAATCATTAATAATAGGTCTTGAAAGGGACTCTGTTCCACTTTGTGATAGAGTTATATGTTCTACTTTATAGCTCTGTTGTTATGTGTTACTTGAGCAATGTTTCAGGAAATTTCTAGATTTTCATATTGGCGTGTTGTTAAGCACTGTTCTCCTTGCTGCAATCTTACTGACGGGGCAACATTAGCAGCTCACCTTCCCAGGTGTCCTTCTATCGTTTTCACTTCTTTATCCACTGCCTACAAAGAATTGGGGTCGGCGGGGGGAGGAGAAGGAGCTGGCTGGGTGGGTGGTCGGGATGGGGTGTTGTTCGCATCAGCCTTATAACAGTCAGCCAGGGGTCTTGTTCTCATTATCTTCCACTTAATATTTTCCATGCTGAAATTATCTCTCAACCAACATTATTATTTAAAAATTAAAGATATCTAGTCGTCATCTCTTTTGTGGGACTTCGCATCTGCCATCTATAAGGCACAAGTCAGGAATGTGATGGAATACTCTCCACTGACTGGGCAACACTCAAGAGACTTGACACCATATTGGACAAAGCAGTTCGTTTGATTGGCACCCCTTCCGCAAAAATTCATCCCCTCCATCACTGAACAGTGCCAGCCGTGTGTACCATCTACAGATGCGCTGTAGGAACTCACCAAGATGCCATAGGCAGCACTTTTCAAACCCGTAGCAGCTACTCCAGAAGGATTAGAGCAACAGACACGTGGGAACGCCATCACCTGCACGTTCCCCTCCAAGTCACTCCTCATCCTGACTTGGGAATATATCAGTCAGTCCTTCGCTGTCACTGGGTCAAAATCCTGGAATTCCCTTCCTAACAGCACTGTGGGTGTACTTGCGCCACGGACTGCAGCAGTTCATGAAGGCAGTTCGGGGCCACCTTATCAAGGGACAATTAGAGAGACAATAAATGCTGGCCTAGCCAGCGATGCCTGCATCCCGTAAACATACATGGTTCCTATATTCCCAGAGCGACTATGTTTTTAATAAAAGTACTTGATTAGCTGTAAAAGCATTTTGGAATGAGCTGAGGTCAGGCATGACGTTACATATATAATAGCAAGGCTGGCTGGTTTTCTTTCTACATTGTCACATTTTCCAGAGAGCTGACATTTTACCATTCCTTCCTATAACACAGTCCCTAATGTCTTTATAAAGTTAAGAAGTAAAAGACACACTGGATATGCGTGACTGTGTTTGAAGGAGATGGATGC
Source organism: Mustelus asterias (assembly GCF_964213995.1). NCBI lineage: Eukaryota > Metazoa > Chordata > Chondrichthyes > Carcharhiniformes > Triakidae > Mustelus > Mustelus asterias. The sequence continues at coordinate 15,052,591 of NC_135827.1, read as the reverse complement.
CACCTGAAGAACTTGACTGAGCAGACCTCCTGGAATGTTGTCTGACTGTCTTCATATTTGTGCATAATGGGGCCATTCTAAGTGACCAAGTTTGTTCCTATTGCTGGCTTCTAATGATGTAAAATAATAAAAACAAAAATCTAGAATCGGTCCCATAAATAATGAAATTTGTCATTAAGTGAATGTAACTTTTTTTGAAAAAATGCTTGAATTACGAAGCAAGAAGTTGAAATTTAATCGTAGTCTAGCTGGAGGAAGGCCCCTGGGTCATGCCCAGAGGAGTTTCCAGTTGGACTCGGGCGTTATGTGGTGGTTGTTTTCAGTCAGTGTTTCATTATCTTTATTGAATTTGTTGAATATCGCTCGAAGTCAACCTTGGGTCAGCTTCAGATGTCAGCGTTGACAGAAGCTGAGAGCTGTTTCTTGTTGAGTTGATGGAGGAGTGGGTGCTATCGCTAAATATATACTAGACTAAAGAATAATGTTCTAATGCATCCAAAGTTGATAGGTTGTAATTATCCTGCTTTCTTGCCTCTCCCAACTCCCTTGCTACCTTTCTCACGCCAGTTCTGAGTTGCAGTTTAAGTTGATGGACTGCTGTTGAGACCAGAATGGAGTGCAGACAATTAGTTGGGCTCTTGTGGTGAACAGCTGGCTGACAGGTTGCAGTTTTCTATCCCATATGATGAGCATCCAGGTTCCTCAAGAGAAAGGATAATGCACTGACCAGGTGTTCTACCAGTCCCTAGCCCATTGAAGATGAATTTTTAACATGTATTGGACTTGGGCACAAATGTGCAAGTATGTTAAAGAGTGGCATAGATAAAATGAGATTTACCACCAATTGTTGTCTTGTATTTTATAATATCTTTATTAAGTGTTGCTTACCAGCATTTTCACTGATGTAAGGAATAGTTTTGAGAGTCGTATTGTTTATTGAGGCTGTGTTGCACATTCAGGGAGATTGTGTGTGCAGTCTGTTTGGATTGAGGCAGAGGGCTCATAGTACAATGGTTATGTCACTGGGTTTGTAATCCAAAGGCCTGATTTGGAGAATGAGTGTTAAAATCCCACAGTTTTAACATTTTAATTAAAATCCTTCCTTAGAAAAGGAAATCTGAATAATAAAAGCTGATGTTGCCAGTGGAAATTATTGGGTTGTCATTAAAAATCCAATTAATTCACTAGACCGTCTGTCTTGACTAGTGATTTCAGGACTACCAATGTGGTTAACTTTTAACTGACCTCTGGAGTGGCCTAGTAAGCCACACAGTTATGCCAAACTGCTACGAAAAGTGTAAGAACAAAAGCGATGGATCACCTGGCATCGCCTCAAGCATTGGATTCAAAAATGTGAATAGCACATCCAGCCCAGCCGATCCTGCAAATTCCTCCTTATACCTGGGGAATTCTGCCAGAACTAGAAGAGCTGGCCCATGGAATGTTCAAATAAAAGCCTAACATTTGACGTGACACTGTCCCAGACTGCTTAATCACCATTCCTCAATATGTACTGTCCCAGCACAGGATGAACTCACAAGAGGTGGTCAACATTAACATCAGATGGCACGCTGTGTCTTGTAGTTTCAAATCAAACCTTGGCAAGGAAACTTTAGTCAGCTGATGAATCGGTGGTACTCCAGGTTGAAAAGTTCTTGGGAGGGCACACACTGTGGATGGAATGCATCAATGTCTGTCGTCAAATATGGCTCAGTACCATCGCTACTGACCGAGCTGGCTGACACCTTGGAGCATATTCGCACCAGAGGACGCTCTTGTGGTGCGGCATCACTACTCATTGCTAAATGGGATTAGTTCAGAATAGATGTGGCAGCTTAAAACAGGAGATCTGTGAGGTGCTGTGGACCATTGGCAGCATTCTATTCCAACACAATTCTCACCTCAGCACAGCATATTCCTCAATCTACCATTACTATCAAGCTCTGAGACTAATCCTGGTTCGGGCAGGAATGAAGGAAAGCGACCAAGGAATAAGGTTAAGCTCCAATACAGGAGTGCATGCATGATACAGGCGGAGTTAGACATAGACATAGAAAATAGAAGAGGAGTAAGCCATTCGACCCTTCGAGCCATTCATTTTGATCATGGCTGATCATCAAAATCAATCCCTTAGCCCCAAGAGCTGTATCTAATTTCTCCCTGAAATCTCTCTGTTTTGGCCTTAATTACATCATGATAGTGAATTCCAGGCATTTACCACTCTGGACGGTATGGTGGCACAGTGGCTAGCACTGCTGCCCCAGCGCCGGGGCCATTGATCCCATCACCAATGGATCAGATCAAAGTCCTGCTTCATTCTGTTGTGAATGGTTGTGGAAAATTGAACAACTAACAGGTAGAGGAAACGCCATGTATATCCCCATCCTTAAATGTTGGTATAGTCCATCATGAGACGACAAGTGCTTGCCACCATCTTCAGCCATGAGTGCCATGGATTATCCATCTCCGCTGCCTCCTGAGGCCCAAACATCACAGAATGCAATCTTCAGCCGATTTAAATCTCCCTGTGACATCAAGATATGTCTGAATGTGCTGGATATGGCAAAGGGTGTGTGTGTCGACAACGTCCTGGCTTCAGTGCTGCTGACTGCACTCTCTCAAAGTTGTTCCAACACAACACTGACATCTAAGCAGTGAAGTGGAAATGCCTATCCATAAAATGTAGGACATATTCAATCCATCCAAGGTATCAAAAAGGGATTAGCGGGTAGGGCCTGGGTGGGATTGTGGTCGGTGCAGACTCGATGGGCCGAATGGCCTCCTTCTGCACTGTAGGGTTTCTATGTCAATCAACCTACTCTTCAATCATCAGAAAAGGGATGGAAGGGTCTGTTGGTGCGATCAAGTGACTTTCAATAACCTGCTCACTGTTCAAATTGGGAGCACTCACCTCCAGCCTGCATTACATTCAAGGTCCATAAAGGGATGAAAGAGGTGTATTTTTGAGGTGAGCAGAGAGTGACTGCCTTAGGTACTAAGGTAGCATTTGAATGATTGTGGCATCAAGGAACCCTAGTAAAGTTCAAGTCAGTGGGACTTGGTGCAGGGGTGGGGAAAAATTTATTCTCTGGACAGAGTTGTACCTCGCACAAAGGAAGATGGTTTTGATTGTCAGAGATCATCATCCAAGCCTCAGGGTGCCATTTACAAGAATTCCGCGGGGCAGTGTCCTAAATCTAACATCTTTAGCTGCTTCGTCAGTGACTTTCCCGTCGTCGTAAGGTCAGAAGTGCGGATACTTGCTGATGATCACGTTGTGCTAAATACCATTGGTGACTCTTCAGATACTGAATTGGTCCATGCTGCATTGCAAAAAGACCTGGATGATATTCGGGTTTGGACTGATAAGAGGCAAGTAACATCACCTGGCAGTTGCTGGAGATGGTCATGATTGCCACACAAGGGAAAGTCTAACCACCTTCTCTTGACATTCACTGGCATTATCATAGATCAATCCAGCTCTGTGAATGAGCAGAAACCTAACCAGATCAGTGCTTACAGCAGCAGGTCAGAGGCTCGGAATTCTGCAGTGAGTAACTTGCTAATTTCCCCAAACCTTGTCCGTCCATCTGCAAGGCACAAGTCAGGAGTGTGATGGAGTCCTTCCACTTGCCTGATGAGTGCAGCTCCAACAACACCCAAGAAACTCAACATCATCCAAGTTGAAGCAGTTGGTTTGATCAGCACCTCATCTGCCATTGGTGCAACATGGTTGCAGCGATACGATGTATAAGATGCAACTTGTCAAGGCTCCTTCATTAGCACCTTTCAAGCTCATAAGCTGTGCTACTTGGAAGCACAAAGGCACTTAGAAAGCCTATCAGCAGCAAGTCTCTCTCGATCCTGATTTGAAAAGATATCCGTGTTCCTTCATCATTGCTGGGTTAGAATCCTGGAACTTGGATCCCTAAAAGCATTGTGGGAATGCCTTCATTGCATGGGGTGCAGCAAGTCACCACCTACAGTGGCCAATAAATGCTGACTTTGCGAGCGACAGTGACCCATGAATTGCTTCCACTCAGATCAGCAATTTTAAGAAAATATTTTATTCAGTCTTGCGTTGCAATGGGATTCTGAATTGGAAGTGCTCATGCTGTGTATATTGAGACTTCTATCTGCAACTAGCACATGTCTTTATTGTGCCTTCCACATGGCTTCAAGGTGGAGAGACTTGGGCAAAACTGGATCACCATTGTCACTGGATTTGTGAGGGGATGATCTTTATTACTGGCACTGAGCAGTAAAGTGTTGGCACCAAAATGTAAAGGTGCCTGTTGAGGATTGATGATCATGATGTGGAGAGGGTAAGCGTTCTCCAAGGCGGCCTTCACAACACACGACAACGCAGAGTCGCTGAGCAGAGACTGATAGCCAAGTTCCGCACACATGAGGATGGCCTCAACAGGGATCTTGGGTTCATGTCACACTACCTGTAACCCCCATGACTTGCCTGGGCTTGCAAAATCTCACTAACTGTCCCGGCTGGAGACAATACACATCTCTTTAACCTGTGCTTAACCCTCTCTCCACTCACATTGTCTGTACCTTTAAGACTTGATTACCTGTAAAGACTCGCATTCCAACCATTATTTTGTAAATTGAGTTTGTCTCTTTATATGCCCTGTTTGTGAACAGAACTTCCACTTACCTGACGAAGGAGCAGCGCTCCGAAAGCTAGTAGCTTTTGCTACCAAATAAACCTGTTGGACTTTAACCTGGTGTTGTGAGACTTCTTACGAGGATTGATGATGACATGGTAGCATCTTCTGAATATTGCCAGTGGTTCATTGACGATGGAGCTTTTACCCCAGAGCTATGTGTTTATGTTCTGTAGCTCTTGAGATAGTTTACATGCAAGAATTTCCTTGGAAAACTGCAGTGTTTTCACTGAAGGTGGTTCGTCTGGAGCAACATTGCTTAAGAATTAATCAACATGAAGGTTATCTTTAAAGGCAGAGGTATTATAAATGTTAATGCATGGATGGCACCGAGACAGGGGTGGTGTTTTCCACAGGTGTGAGATGCATACTGTTTGTCTCTAGGCTAACCACTAGATGTAAATGACATAGTGGAAAGTATTAAATGACGGTTGGAGTTGTTAATGTCTTTGTCACTTTGAGGCTTAATATAATCATACTGATATCTTCCTCCAGCTAATTTGTTGTTTTGAAGGCAAAACATTGGAATCTTTTTTATTTCACTCTTCTAGTCAGCACACAACAAATTGAAACTGGAGGTGGATAAAGCTACGTAAGAAAAACAAATGCAGATTCATCAGAGACTGTTTCTTGGATCTTAACCAGTGAGAATATAGAACATTTTGTACATGTTGTACAATTAATTGTGTTGTTTGTCTATGTCTCTGTGTTTTGTATATTATTTTATAGTACTTGTTTTTTAAGAAACACCAGTATATAAAGCACTTGAATATTTTCTATGATGTGAGATAATGAGTGGTATAGTGGGCACCCTACACATTCCCCTGTAAGCAGTTGATATGAGGATGGTTAATTGCAGAGAATATAGACTTGTTTTTTGAAGACTCTATCGCATAATTAAAGGTACAGGATAAGAGCTTTTCCTGGAACGGGTGAGTGCTGCTGGGGAGCAGCATGACATAGGGTTGTACTGAGTCGAGGAGTAAGAGTTCAAACCCATTTAAAAAAAATTTGTTTATGGGGTGTGGGCGTCACTGATTAGACTAGCCCATCCCTGGCTGTCCTTTATAAGGTGCTGGTGAGCTGCTTTCTTGAACCGCTGCAGTCCCTGAGGCATAGGTGCACACAGTAAGAAGTCTCAACACCAGGTTAAAGTCCAACAGGTTTACTTGGTAGCACAAGCTTCCTGAGTGTTGTTCCTTCCTCAGGTGAGGAAGGAGCAACACTCCGAAAGCTTCTGCTACCAACTAAACCTGTTGGACTTTAACCTGGTGTTGTGAGACTTCTTACTGTGCTCATCCCAGTCCAATGCTGGCATCTCCACATCATGGCATAGGGACACCCACAGTGCTGTTAGGGAGGGAATTCCAGGACTTTGACTCAGAGACTGTGAAAGAACAACGATATGTTTCCAAGTCAGAATGGTGAGTGACTTGGATGAGAACCTCCAGTGGTGATTTTCCCAGGTATCTGAGCTGTGCCTTTTGAAGTTGCCTGGCCAATTTGCTGAACTTTCCCTCCAACTTGAGTGGAAAGCTGCAGACTTTATTTTTAAGGCAAATAATTTTGATGGTTATGTTACTGTGTCGATGCATTTAAATGGATCTAGCATGCTGAATGTTGTAAACTGTTATGAGGAAAATTGATATGTTATAGATGCCTTTATTAATGTTTATGAGAATCTAAATCTTTTTGAAGGAAATTTTGCAATTTGGGTCATTAAATCCTTCGGTCTCCCAATGTTGCAGAACTAGCCTCCTTTGTGCAAACTCCAATATAACATAGCTATAGGGGACATGGGTGTTAGTATGATAAATCTACGTGATAGCTGTTGTCTCCACATCAGTTACTGCATTACTGTAATTTTCCAAATTGTGTCTGGCACAATGGCATGTCTGCAATTCACTAACTGCTTGAACTCCTAGCCTTGTTGACATGCATTTGCATTTATAAAAATGGCAGTGCAGCGAATGGGAGTGATGTCCTTCTGAATTTGGCACTGCTTTTTATTTTACTGCCTTTCCCCCTTCCTTTTCCTCCTTACCCCAAGCACAAAAGCCCTTGTGGAACTATTGGGTACTGTAAAGGATCCCCAGGCAGCCAAACACATTGCTCTCAATTTGTCCATCTTCCATAGATTAATAAGTGCCAGATTGGCCATGGAAACATAGAAACTAGAAGCAGGAGTAGGCCATTCAGCCTTTCGAGCCTGCTCCGCCATTCATTTTGATAATGGCTGATCGTTGAATTCAATATCCTGATTTTCACCCCCCCCCTCCCCCCACCATCACCAACATATCCCTTGATCCCTTTAGCCCCAAGAGCTATATCTAATTTCTTCTTGAAATCAGATAACATTTTGGCCCCAACTACTTTCTGTGGCAGTCTGGGTGAAGAAATTTCTCCTCACCTCAGTTCTAAAAGGTTTACCATTTATCCTCAGACCATGACCCCTAGTTCGGGACTCCCCACCATCAGGAACATTCTTTCTGAATCTACCTTGTCTAACCCTGTTAGAATTTTATAAGTTTCCATGACATGACATTTCTCACTCTCCTAAACTCCAGTGAATGTAATCCTAACCGACTTAGTCTCTCCTCATATATGACAGACCTGCCATCCCAGGAATCGGCCTGGTAAACCTTCGCTGTACTCCCTCTATAGCAAGGACGTCCTTCCTCAGATAAGGACGCCAAAACTGCACACAATACTCCAGGTGTGGCCTCACCAACACCCTATACAATTGCAGCAAAACATCTCTATCCCCAATGCTCAAATCCTCTCACTATGAAGGCCAACATACCATTTGCTTTCTTTACTGCCTGCTGTACCTGCATGCTTACTTTCAGCAACTGATGCATGAGGACACCAAGGTCTTGTTGAGTATACACCTCTCTCAATTCACACCCACTCAAGTAGTAATCTTCCTATTATTGCTACCAAAGTGGATAAGCTCCCATTTATCCACATTTATACTGCATCTGCCCACACACTCAGCCTGTCCAAATCACGCTGAAGCAATGGGACAATAAGGAGAGTCCATTTGGTCCGAGTAAGGCTTGGTGGTCATGTATGGATCTGATTGCCATTGAGGAAGGCCTCTCCTTCGCCCCCGCATCAACACCTTTATTCCATCCAAATTGGTCCTCTGGTCTGGAAATAAGTGGAAAATGGCCATGTTTCTGCTCACTAACAGTATTTTTGAGGCACCTCACTGAGTCCAATGTGCCCTTTCACAACATGGAATACGATTACTTAATTTGTTACATAAATTGCTACAAAACTTGACTGTGTTTCCCAGTGTGTGCATGGAGTGATACTTGGGTTAGCTTCTTTCTTCCACTTTAAATACTTAAGGCAAAGTTTGTATTTGTTGCCATGATAACTTACTAAGATGTAGTTAAGAGTGTGAACCTTTCTTTTAACCTTGCATTGGAAACCATAGAGATGGGGACTTGAGTATGCTGGAAGAGAAGAGGAATCTCTACAAACTAAAATGTATTAATGAACAGGAGCAAGTTTATCAGCTTTGCATTTTGATTTTCTATGTGGAGGCACCCTTGTTTATGTCTGTTCTTCACAAGAGCTTGTTGAAATTGGGAGATCAATATGTAGTTCTGTGCACGTGATGTCAATATGGGTGACATTGCCTCACTGAAATGGGTTTTTGGGCACGGCAAATGATGCTTCCCTTTCCCACCATCCAGAAAACAAACTAAACAAATGTGAATAGATGGGACTGAGAAACTTAAGTGCCTTTGGTTCCAGGCAACTTCTGCAGTGTAGTTATGCCTTTTGTGGGTTACTTTGACTTGAGTGAATTAATTTAGGAAGTGGTTTGGTGGCTGGAGAATGTGCAAATTGATTTTTTTTTCATGTGAATATTACCTTGCTAGCCATCTGTTGCCTGCTACAGGCTCCTGTTGTAATAACAGCAGGCAAGAAGGAAGGGGAGGGATGCAAATGTTTGCAGTGATTTTTATTGATCAGCAAAGTAATAATTTCCAACACTCATTTTTGTAAAATATTTCAGGATTGAAACCCTTTTTTTTAAAGTTAGCTTTTTTTGGTACTTCAGCCAACACCAATTTTTTGGCACATGTCAAACTCTCTGAGGATCTGACTGAGTGTTGTGCATTTGCTTATTGCAGTCAGGGACTTCACTTACTTGAAATAAATAGCCTTCTCTTGGTGTCTATATTACTTGTCCTAATGTCTGTAATTGTTTTTATTGCTCAATTGGAGGTTCCTGTCTTTGTGTAAAAGTAAAATGAGCAATGCGCCGTAAGATATTTTTAAGGATGCATGGTGTACTGCTGAACTATACTGGTTGAACTCTTGGGTTATGCTCGGTTAGCAGATTTTGGCCAACTGGCAGCAGATATGTTGCAATTGGCCTCAATGTCTATTGATTTGGAGGGTATAAAGAAAATCACCAAGTTTCATTCTTGATTGATATCCAGTATTCCAGTGGGAAAGTACCTTTCTTTGCATGGTGGGTAAGGATGAGAGATCAGATTAGTTTGTGATGCCTCGGCCATAGCCATATAAGATCCAGTGTTTGTTTTGTTGTATAAAGGTCACTTTGGTTGAGATACCAGAGGGCTGCTGACAGTTGTGGTACCATTCTTTCCAATGAGGTTGGCATCTTCCAGAACTAGAGTGTGGCACAATTTTCCCAAGAATTTGACTTACGTTTTTGTGCAAAACCTTTTGTGCTGATCTCCATTGTCCTGTTAAGGCCTGGTGAAATTGTACCTCTTGTCATTCAGTTTTTTTAAAGTCAAGTCCTCCTCCTTTTAGCTAAGTAGCATTTTCTTGTTGGGTGAGACGGTTGGATTTTGTTTCTGCGCTGCACAGATCTTGGTTGAACCATTTGCACTGTCTATAGGTGCTGACCAAACCATTGGGTTCTTTAAAAGTTCTTCAGTATACACATTGGCTACTGATCAATCACTGAGGTGGGAGAATGGAATGGGATTCAGTTGTGATACAGTGCCATCTGTTGAATCATACTCCACATGTTCAAATGTGCTGAAGGGCAAACTATGAAAGAACAAGACAACTACATAATTGGTTGTACATGGCTGTATTTACTGTAATGAACAGATTCATCTGCTTTAAAAGAACTGCAAATTAGTATTCTGGGAGCTCAAAACATAAAAGATATTATGCATTTGGGCAATGTCATACTTGATACCAAGGTGAATCATAGAATCCCAGTGCAGAAAGAGGCCATTCATCCCATCGAATCTGCACTGACGACAATCCTACCCAGGCCCTATCCCCATAACCTCATATATTTACCCCACTAGCCCCTCTAACTTGCACAACTTAGGACACAAAGGGGCAATTTAGCACGGCCAATGCATATCTTTTGGACTGTGGGAGGAAACCGGAACAAGCGGAAAAAAACCCATGCAGACACGGGGAGAACGTGCAAACTCCGCACGGACAGTGACCCAAGCCATGAATTGAACCCAGGTGCCTGGCGCTGTAAGGCAACAGTGCTAACCACTATAGCTTCTGACTGCAATTATTTAAGACTGCTTGTTTTCACTGCAGTAATACTCTCCATGCTTTTGTTACCTCTAATTTTAATGATTCCAATATACTTCTGATCCTCTTTGCACATTCCTTCCTCCATAAGTTTAAGATAATCCAAAATTCTGCTGCCCGTGTTTTTGCCCTCACCATGTCCTATTCACCTATCACCCCTCGGTTAAGCAACACCCTGACGTTTGAAAGAAGTTGCATTCTTATTATCGAATTTCTCCATGGCCATGCCCTGCCTATTTCCATCATCTCTTCCAGCCCCACAACCTTCAAAGAGATGTGCCCTCCTCAAATTCTGGCCACTTGAGTATCTATGATTTCAATCACTGTGTTTTCAGCTGCCAAGACCAGTGATAGGCAACCTAGGCTAGTGAGTGGGCCACATGAGTGGGTCATCTCGGTGAGCTTGAAATTGGGCTTGTTCACTAACTATGACCCCATGAATAAGATTGAGTACACCCAAGGCATGCCGAATATTTCACAATGAGTCAAAGAAAATGCTTAAATATTCAAATTTAATAGAACTATTGACTTCAAATGGTAAAATCAAAAGAAATATTTATGTTTCGATTGACGCAGAGGGAGCGCATGTCTCTTACAGTTAATGCATGCAATTAGCACGCACCTCACTTCATGTGCCCATGCTTTGCATGCAAAGTACTTAACTATGTGGACGGAAATCAGTGGAATCTGGCAACCAGGTGAAAGGGCAGTGGCTAACAAAATGTCTCGTGGACCCCACACTCAGAACCCTGATGAGCCGCGTGTGTCCCCTGGGCTGCAGGTTGCCCATTCCCTCCTAAACCCTTTGGCTTCTTTGCTTCTCTCTTTTTTTTTTCCTCCTCTTAAGCTGCTTTTTAAAACTTAACCTCCGTGACCAAGCTTTTGGCCATCTGCTTTAATATTCCCTACTTGTAAAGCTCCTGTCGAGTATCTTGTTAGAGGTGCTACATAAACTACAAGTTGTTGCTGTGCAGGGTGAACTCAATTCCTCCAGGATTTTGTACATCTGCCCTCCTATACACACAGGCGCGCACAGATGCACATTCTGTATGTGTGGACGTTTCCTGCTCGGCATCCTTTTTTATGATGCATCAATATTTGATAACTGAAGTGGCTTCGGTAAATATTTACACTTGTAAACATTTGCTTGTAGCCGTGTAGTTGGTAGACTGTGGCCAAGAGGCAATGCTGTAGAATAGGTTACTGAAGTCCCTGTCCCAATTCTTGACATTTTGTTCTATATTTATAAAATAACTCATTCAGGAAATGAACATTCAGGTGATTTACAAACACAGTCAAAGTCCTGTTTCCAGTAAAGCGTCACGACACACAATCCCACTCATGTAAACTGTGCAGTTAACTTGCACCCGGTTGACTCAAATGTTACACTAGGATAATGGCAACAAGTCACCACTGAGTAATTCTTTTAAACACAGTAAGAAGTTTAACAACACCAGGTTAAAGTCCAACAGGTTTATTTGGTAGCAAAAGCCACCGTCGATGTGCGCGATCTTCTTGGAGATCCTCTCCACTTGGAGCCGGCAGTTTGCGGTGTCGATGGTAGTCATACCCCAGTCCAACGCCGGCATCTCCACATCATAATTCTTTTAAAACATTTTTATTTTTATAGAAGACAAAGTCAGGCTTCTCTCAATAAAGAGAAAAACTCTGGATTTATAAGGAGCTGCTAACCCTGATGTGGTGCTCCCTTCACAATGGCAGTTTGATTAAAGCCTATCTTTGTCTGCCATTATTTGGGAATACTTAAGCACTGGCCTGAAGGGACAGACAACGAAAACACAGTTTCATCTTTGCTACTGAATAGGTCAAACAAAGTCGAGTAGACTCCAGGCAACCAGTGAGCAATGGCATGGAAGACAATCTAATATATGAAAGATTTTTCATGTAGTGCATGTCACACATTAAATGTACCTGTAGCACAAACAATCCATTTTGCTTTCTTGCTATTTTAAAGTCTTTTACTTGTTCCTGACTGAGTATATGAACAAGTTATTTATTGCATTCCCACCACATCTCATTGTCATCACCTCCAATACCGTGTGAGCTACACCATGGGGCGTAGTTGCTTTTAATCATTTCATGTAAAATTATGTTGTACTAGATTTGAACGTTTTATTTAAACATAATGTGTTCAATCAGTAATCGGTGATTGAAATAGTTTGAAATAATATTTGGATCAATTACTTGGTTGTCAATGGAAAAGCAGATATCTACTCTTAGTTATTCTGATTGGGACGTTGCTGGTAAGGCCAACATTTTATTGCCCTGATTAAACAGAGTGACTTGCTCATCCACTTCAGAAGGCAATTAACAGTCAAACAAACTAAATGTGGGTCTGGAATCATGTAGGCTAAATGAATAAGGATGGCACACTTGCTTCCCTAAAGTGTGTTATTGAAAGAAGGAAGTGTGTCATTGAACTAGTTGGATTTTTATATCAATATGGTCGGTTCAGAATAACCTTTGCTGATGCAGTGTATTATTTCTAGACTTTTGAAACTGAATACAAATTCTTAAGATGCCATGGTAGGATTTGAACACTCTGACCCTCTGCATTATCAGCAAATTGCACCCAGTGCTAAAGTCTGGTCATGCACAACAACAGCTACTTTAAGGTATGGAAATGTCCCAAGGCGCTTCAAAGGAGCATTATAAAGCAAAACGTGACACTGAGCCACCTAGGGAGATATTAAGTCAGAAGACCAAAAACTGGAATATTTTAAGAAGTGCCTTTAAAGGAGGAAGAGCCAGGTCACCATCCTCCCCGACTCCATGATGAATTTAAAAGTATGTCATTGGCTGTCAAGGACTTGACATTATGAGGCTGTGGAAGGAAGTATGAGGTTTTTTCTCCACAAAATAGACAAACTGGTCACTTAACCATTTTCTGTCTGTGAAAGCTTGCTATGTACATATTCGCTACTCAGGTTGTCTACATAAAATTGCCTAAATTATAGAAATAATTGAGCTGTGAAGCACTTTGGGATGTCCTGAGGATCTAAAAGCTGTTGCATTAATATAATTAAAATTTCATTCTTAGCTACATGTTTCCAAAATGTTTCTGTCATTCATAAGAAATAGAAGCAGGAGTAGGCCATCTGGCTCCTCAAGCCTGCTCCGCCATTCAATAAGATCATGGCTGGTCTGATAGTGGGTTCAGTTCCACTTACCCGCCCGCTCCCTATAACCCTTAATTCTCTTATTGGCTAAAAACCTATCTATCTGTGACTTAAACACATTTAATGAGGTAGCCTCTACCGCTTCATTGGTCATATCTGCCACCACATTGATGCTTTAACTCCAGACAGGCTGGACAATGGCCACTTCTGTTTCTTTGACTTTGTAATTTTCTGCCTTCATGAAATCAGCAATTGCAGTTAAGATTTTAACACAGTCCCAACCACCTGATATTCTATATCCCAGAGTCTTCAAAGTGATAGCTATGGAGAAAGTGGATGCATTGGTGATCGCCTTCCAAAATACTATAGATTGGAAGGTAGCAAATGTCATCCCACTATTTAAGAAGGGACGGAAGGAGAAAATGGGGAACTTGGGACCTGGTAGTCTTACATTTGTGGTAAGGAAAATGCTGGCATCTGATATAAAGGATGAGTTAAATGGACAATAATGATCTGATTGGGCACAGTCAACATGGATTTATGAATGGGAAATCATGTTTGACGAACCTGTTGGAGTTTTTTTAAGGATGTCACTAATAGAATTGATGGGAGTATTGTGCCTGGATTTCCGGAAGGCTTTTGATAAAGTCCCCCTCAAGAGGTTGGTTCACAAAATCAAAGCACGTGGGATAGGAGGTAATATACTGGCATGGATTAAGGATTGGTTAACGGGCAGAAATTAGAGATTGCGAATAAAAGGGTAGTTCTCAGATTGCCAGGCTGTGACTAGTGAGGTACCACAAGGATCAGTACTTGGGGCCCCAGCTGTTCCAAATATAAATCCATTGTTTAAATGTGGGAACCAAATGTAGTAATTGCAGATTCACAAATGACACAAAGCTCATGGGCATGTATATTGTGAGGAAGATGCAAATCAGTTTCCAAGGGGATTTGAACAGTCTAAGTGTGTGGGCAAGAACATGCAGGTGGAATGCAATGTGCAAACGCTTTGGTAGGAGGAACAGATGTGCAAGGTATTTATTAAATGATGAAACATTAGAGAATGTAGATGTAAAGAGACCTGGGTGTCCTCATCAATAGGCCACTGACAACTAACATGCAGGTGCAGCGAGCAATTAGGAAGGCTGATGATATGTTAGCCTTGATCTCAAAAGGATTTAGGTACAGGAGTAACAAAGTCTTCAAGTTTAAAGAACCTTGGTTAGACTGCACCTGGAGTGGTGTGTAGAGTTTTGGTCCTCTTACCTTAGGAAGGATATTATTGGCACAGAATGAGTGCAATGAAGATTCATCGGGATGGTGGGAGATTGGGGAATTGGGCTCATATTCTCTACAGTTTCAAATAATGAGGTGATCTCATTGAAACCTTAAAGAAATACTTAAAGGAATAGACAGTGTAGATGCAGATAAGTCTGGAACCAGGAGAAACAACTTTTAAATAAGGGGGAAGCTGCTTAAAACCGCAATGAGGAGAATTTCTTTTTACCTAGAGGGTTGTGAATCTTCGGAATTCCCTACCCCAGAGGGCTGTGCATGAGTATGTTTAAAGCGGAGATTGATATTTAGAAATCTGTCAATGACACAAAGGGATATGGGATAGTTTGGGGAAGAAAGGCATTGAATTGGATGATCAGCAATGATTGTATTGCATGGCAGAGCAGGTTTGATGGGCTGAATGGCCTACTACTACTCCTCTTTCTATGTTCCTAAAGGGATATGTTTTCCCAAGACTCCATTTCCTGGCTCCAGCCTCAATTGCAACAAATTTAGTTTTTAATTATTTCTGTTTTTGACAAAATAAAATATCCCAAGGCACTTGATAGGAGAATTGTAAAACAAAGTTTGACTGGGCCACATTTAAAGATGACCAAAAGCTAGGTCAAACATGTAGGTTTTAAGAAGTGTCTTAAAGGAGGAATGAGAGGCAGAGATGGCAAGAATTAGAACTCAAGGCCCCAGCAATTGTAGGCACGGCCACAAATGGTGCAGCAATTATAAGCAGAGATGCTCAAGAGGCCAGAGTTAGAGGAGTGCAGATATCTCCAGAGGATTGCATGGCTGGAGGCCACTACAGAAATGGAGAGGGACAAGACAATGGAGAAATCTGAAATGAGGATGAATATTGCAAAACTGAGGCTTTGCTTAACCAGGAGCACAGTAGGTTGGCGTCACAGGGGTGATGGGTGAACCAGACTTGATTCGAGCTAGGACACAGGCAGCAGACTTTTGAAGGACCTCAAGTTTATGGAGAATAGAATGTCGGAGGCTGGCCAGGAATGCATTGATCTAGTCAAGATTAGAAATAACAATGGCATGGAGGGTTTCAGCCCTAGATTAAAATAAAGTTCAGGAGGGAAATCCAAATAAGAGAAAGGTGAGGGTATGAGAAAGTACTGGCACCTCCCAAAGTCTTCCATAGGCATCGTTATGAATTCAATTCATTGTGCTACTGGCTGCTAAGTTAGCAGTCTATGGAGAGTGTAACATTTAAGATGCAGGATGTTCCAATGCTTGTCTCATTGCCCAGTGACTGAGGGTGTGCCCTCAGAGTGGTTTGATAGGTCCCCAGATCCGTTCAAGGGCCAGAGTGCAGCAGTTATCATTTGGTCATTTTTCAGGTGAGCCAGAAGCCGGTGGAAGAAGCTTCTGTTATAATCCAGGTCAGAAACTCCCAAGGTATTTTATGAAGTCAGCCTGGACCATAAGTTTTACAGTTTGAATTTGGCCAGGGTAAACATGCAGTGTTTCACTTCAGGTATGATTCAAATGATCCACGAGGGAGCTTTTATCAAACAAAGTTCATTTAAGAATACAGTTAACTCGCACAAAATTAACAATAGCTTTTTACCAATTACAATCAAGAAAACAAACAACCATGATATTGTATAAACCTCAACAACCAAATGCGCTGTTCCAATACAACAAAAACCTCCTTATAAACATACACCTACCCCAGGTTTAACAAAGAAAATAAGAATGCTCGCATGGTTTTGCAGCTCAGCAATACCCGCTGTGAATTAGTCCTTTGGATAGAATTGAAACTCTGACTTCCCAGCCTTGTAACTTCCAACAGACCTTGAGATAGGGATAAAGCCATGGCTAGCCTCTAGCTTTTAGCCAGCAAACCACTTGCAGCAAAAGTTTCACTCCAGTTCGACAAGAAAACTGCTTCCAACATAGCAGAATTTCTAGTAACAGGGAGAGAAGCACAGAAACACTGCCTTTTAGTCTGGATTCCACACAGCAGCAAACTGAAACTGAATCCTTGGATTCTTCTGTGAAGGAACTATCTGACTTTGACTTGTCAATCAGTCTTCCCACAATACTTCAAAAGGTTGTAAACTTCCAGAAAGTTCATTAGACCCAGAGTAAAAATAAACATATTTAAATCATTTAAGCAGCAATAAAAGGACATCTAAGTAGGCAGATGGTGCCCCAATGAAGAAACAAAGCTGCTTACAAATGTTTCCCAAGATGGCGCCGGAGGGAGGCGGACCTGCCGCCCATGTGGGACCTGCAGGCGGCGCTGCAGTCCCAGAGCTGGGGATTTCTCTACACTGGCTCCCGGAGCATTAAGTTGATCTTTCTCTACACCCCAGCTGTGACTGCAACACTATGTTCTGCACTCTCTCCTTCTCTATGGACGGTATGCTTTGTCTGTATAGTGTGCAAGAAACAATACTTTTATTGTATACTAATACATGTGACAATAATCAAATCAAAATCAAATTGCAGAGAACATGATTTAAAAAAAACATACATTTCTTAAAGGCGTAGTACCGTCACATTCCACACAAAGTGCTGTTGTTACCTCTGAGGGGCTGAGACGAGGGCTTAGGGGGTTCACAGGTAATGGAAGGGAGCTCAGGTATTTGCAGAGGGTTCGGGGAAAGATCTAGGATGCATATAGCTGGATATGGCTCAGAGACACGAGTCTGGAGTGTGAAGTGGTTCATTTTGGTAGTTAGAATGCAGAGATACAATATAAAGGGTAAAATTCTAAAGGGCAGCAAAGGGACCTGGGGGTATATATGAGTAAGTCTTTGAAGATGGCAGGACAGGTTGCGAGAGCGATTCATAAAGCTCAAGATGCTGTATGTAAGCTTTATCAATAGGGACATAAAGTATAAAAACAAGGAATTTCTGTTAAACTTGTATAAAATACTGGTTTGGCCTCGACTGCTGTTTCATGTCCAGTTCTGAGCACCACACTTTAGGAAGGATTGGTCGGGGTGCAGAAAGTTTCACGAGAATGGTTCCAGGGATGAGGAACTTCAGTTGTGAAGATTGATTGGAGAAGTTAGGACTATTTTCCTTGGAGAAAATAACGCATCAGTGCTAGGACCCCAACTATTCACAATATATATTAATGATTTAGATGAGGGAACTAAATGTAATACCTCCAAATTTGCAGATGACACAAAGCTGGGTGGGAGGGTAAGCTGTGAGAAGGTGCGGAGATGTTTCAGTCTGATTTGGACAAGCTGAGTGAGTGGGCAAATGCATGACAGATTTTAGTATAATGTGGATACATGTGAGATTAGCAAAAATAGGAAGGCAGATTATTATCGAAATAGCTGTGGATTGAGAGAGAGGAACATGCACTGAGACTTGGGTGTCCTTGTATAACAGTCGCGGAAAGTAAACATGCAGGTGCAGCAGGCAGTAAAGAAAGCAAATTGTATGTTGGCCTTCATAGTGAGAGGATTCAAGAAACAGAAAATAGGAGCAAGGATGTCTTGCTGCAATTAGACCGGGTCTTAGTGAGGCCGCACCTGCAAAATTGTGTGCAATTTCGGTCTCATCTGAGGAAGGATGTTCTTGCTATGGAGAGAGTGTGGCGAAGATTTACAGACTGATAGTGGGATTGACATATGAAGAGAGATTGAATCAGTTAGGATTATATTCACTCGAGTTCAGAAGAATGTGGGGGTCTCGTGATAAAATTTGAACAGGACTAGACAGGGGGGTAGATGCAGGAAGGATGTCCCCGATGGTGTGAATGTCTCGAGATGAGATATGTCTTCACCCAGAGAGTGGCGAGCCTGTGAAATGCCACAAAGTAGTTTAGCCCAAAACATTGTATGTTTTCAAGAAAAAATTAAATAAAGCTCTTGGGGCTAAAGGGGGAAGGCGGGATTGGGCTATTGAGTTGGATGATCAGCCATGATAATGACGAATGGTGGAGCAGTCTCGAAGGGCTGAATGGTCTACTCCTATTTTCTATGTTTCTATATTCAGGCTGAGAGGAGATTTGATAGAAGTGTTCAAAATTACGAGGGGATTGGACAGAGTAGTTGAGGAGAAACTGTTCCCATAAGTGGAAGGGTCAAGAGGGCACAAATTTAAACTGACACAAGAAGCGATGGCGATATGAAAGACGTTTTTACAGTGTTAGGATCTGGAATGCACCGCCTGAGATTGTAGTGGAGGCCGGTTCAATCAAGGCATTTGGAAGAATTGGATTAGTATCTGAAAAAGAAGAATGTGCAGAGTAATGGGGAAGTGCTCCAAGATGAATAGCCCTTTGAAAGCCATGCATCATTCTGTGAACTGAGATGGGGTGGAGCTGAGTGATTATTATTGATCTCTATTATTATATCGTGGAATCCCTACAGTGCAGAAGGAAGTTATTTGGCTCATTTGAGCCTGCACCAGCAACAATCCTACCCAGGGCCTATCCCCGTAACCCCACATATTTGCCCTGACACTGAGGGGGAATTTTTAGCATAGCCAATCAATCTAACCTGCACATCTCTGGAGTGTGGAAGGAAACTGGAGCACCTGGAGGAAACCCACGCAGACACGGGGAGAACGTACAAACTCCACACAATTACCCAGGGCCGGAATCGAACCTGGACCCCTGGTGTTGTGGGGCAGCAGTGCTAACCACTGTGCCACCCCAAGTAGGTGGTCTTAGTGATAACACGGTTATGTTGTCCCAACTCTCTCTGTTTCTATTGGTCCTTGATGTAGTTTGGAGGTTTTGTGTAAGTCGCAAGTTAAAAACATGAAGCTGTTGGACTCGGTGTTGCAGCTCATCTTGGAGTTTACTATGACAGAGAGTCTCTTAACAATCTGGTTCAGCAACAGAT
Source organism: Mustelus asterias (assembly GCF_964213995.1). Taxonomy (NCBI): domain Eukaryota; kingdom Metazoa; phylum Chordata; class Chondrichthyes; order Carcharhiniformes; family Triakidae; genus Mustelus; species Mustelus asterias. The sequence continues at coordinate 15,033,097 of NC_135827.1, read as the reverse complement.
AGTGCCAGGGAGAGGGGTGGAGTCAGTAGCTAGGGAACGGAATTTCTACCGTGCACCAAATACAATTATTTTCGTTTTCCCAAAATTTGTCTGAGGGAAAGTGGTTGTGGTGAACGATGTATCAATAAGTCTGTTTCTTTCCCGTTCGTACTTGTCAAATCACATCTCGGCTTACTAAAATTGGCCTTTCCCAAATTGAAAACTTTTACTCAATAAGTGACATATGAGCGCTGCGGTAGAATGCTGTCCCACTGATGCCCCTTACACCTTCCCATCTTAATTCCTTAAAGCTAACTCCAGAATTGCTGCTTCTCTTATTGGGTTAGTTCTGTGCTGGCTAAAAATATCCCTTGAAAGCATTTTTTAAGAACTCTGTCTCTCCAGTACCTTTTACACAGGATTTATCCCAGTTGCTATTGAGGCAGTTGGAACCCCCTGCTATACAGGCCTTTCGTTTCTGCACGTCTCATCAATTTGTGCACATATTTGCTCTCATCTCTCGCTGATGTTTTGGGGTCTATATTGTACTCTCATCAGTATGATTGCCTCTCTTTAACCCCCCCCCCCCACCCAATATAGTCTAATTTAATGCTCCTCCTAGCATTTCATGTCTCCTCATAGCTCTGATCAGCTCCTTTCTCAATTTTTTAATCCCCCTCTGTATTCCATCTGAAAAACCAGGAATGTTAAGCTATCAATCCCTATCCTTTGAGCCGTGTTTTGGTAATAGCTATGACATACTTCCAAATGTACACATGGAGACTAATACTGTGCTTTTGGCTGAGGGGCAGCTATTGGTGACAAATAGGAGGATGGACCCTTTGGCAACACCAGAGTGGGAAGGGCATCCATTTGCACTCTGGCTGAACACTGTCCTGGTTAGACTCCACCTCGTGCACTGAATCCAGTTCTAAACGCTGCATCTCAGGAAGGATATGTCGGCCTTGGACGTGACTAGCATAGATTCACTATAATGATACAGGGGCTTAAAAGGGTTGCACAGGACTGGTTGCATTGACGAGCCTTGAATATAGAAGATTAAGGGGTAATCTTGTTGAGGTGTTTCAGGTGGTTAAATCATTTGATCAGGTTAACAGAGCTGTCCTGGTTCCCCCATGTGGACGCAATAGTTAAGAAAGCCCACCAACGCCTTTACTTTTTCAGGAGACTAAGGAAATTTGGCATGTCCGCTACAACTCTCACCAACTTCTACAGATGCACCATAGGAAGCATTCTTTCTGGTTGCAGCACAGCTTGGTATGGCTCCTGCTCTGTCCAAGACCACAAGAAACTACAAAGGGTCGTGAATGAAGCCCAGTCCATCACGCAAACCAGCCTCCCATCCATTGACATGGTCTACACTTCCCACTGCCTCGGAAAAGCAGCCAGCATAATCAAGGATCCCATGAACCCTGGGCCTTCTCTCTTCCACCTTCTTCCGCCGGGAAAAAGATAAAAAAGTCTGAGATCACGTATCAACCGACTGAAGAACAGCTTCTTCTCTGCTGCCATCAGACTTTTGAATGGACCTACCTCACATTAAGTTGATCTTTCTCTGCACCCTAGCTATGACTGTAACACTACGTTCTGCATCTCTCCTTCCTGAAGTACGGTATGCTTTGTATAGTGCGCAAGAAACAATACTTTTCACTGTATCCCAATACATGTGACTAATAAATTAAATCAAATAGAGAGAAACTGTCCCCTCTGGAGGGGGAATCCAGAACGAGGAGACATTGCCTTTAAAGGGTTTTGTAGAGGTGAACGCAGGAAGTATTTCCTTACACGAAGGAAGTCTGGAACTTTGTGCCCCAAAAAAGCTGCTGTGATTGGGGAGCGGGTGGAAAAATTCAGTTGGTTGATTGATGTTGGACAAGAGGGTTCTGGTATCCTTCAGGCATTTGGAGTTGAGATTCAGATCACCCATGGTCTATTGAGTGATGAAACAGGCTCACGGGGCTGAATGGCCTCCTGCTATTTCTATACTCAGAGCTGGGTGTATCACCTTGCAAATCTACCCCCAAAATGTCTGCTCTGAGGCTGCGGTGCACAGCAGTTCTGAAGCACATAATGTGACAACAAGAGGCAAATAAGTGACATAAATTAGACAATCTCCCTAACTAATGGGAAAATTCAATTGGATATTCTTTCCCTTTTTAAATGTACATTTAGAGTCCTGCAGAGTGATGTGCCCATTAGTCTGATTCAAAGTGATACTTGCCTTGACTGGACAGAATTAATTTATTTTTCTCTGAGCCAATCATAGCCTCTGGTGGTGAGCAGTGTACAATTTGAAACTTGACTCATGTTCTCAAGAGTCAAATTAAATGATTCCGGAGTCAATACTGTTGGCAGTCGTTGAATAAACCTCTCGTACGTGCAGTGGCCCTCGAGGCTTTGTTTTTGAGAGGACCTGGCATTTATTTGTTCAGGTGTCAGGAATGTGAGGACATCCTGGGGTGGGACTGTTGTACCGTTTGCAGAGAAAGATGCAGAATAGTAACATGTTGGAGTCTGGCTAATTGAGAGTAAATTCTGATCATATGTTTGAGGCCTGAGGGATTGAATTGCATGCTCTCTCATGTTGCTATTTCAGGAGGTTGTGAGAACCAAGGACTAGATTTCCACTGAGGCAGGTAACTTGAGTAGGGACACTTTTTTCACATGGCAAACCTGCCTTGACATAAAGGTCCCTGCCACATGCAGTTTACGCTCTGAGGCAAGGACGGGAACAAGTTGGACTTGCCAATCCTGAAACAGATCAGAGGCAGGCTAGTGCTGAGGGGCTGGTTTGAAGATCTCACCTTGGTCCTCGGGGACTTTGTTCCAGTTGGTTTAAAAGCTACTAGGCCCGCGACCTCGCACACCAGCTGTCTCCCCCGTGACCCCCTTTGGCCCTTGTGGAGGAACAGGTGACTGACCATCTGTCAAGTTGATGTAGTTCCCAGATGAATGCTTGGCTGATCTTCAAGACTGAAATGGATTAGCTCAGCAGTGGTTCTGTTTTGACGGGTGGGAATAGAGTGATTGTTTTGAGGTTATAATTTATTCTTTCTTTGTGCTGTTTTCAGTGTGTTTATTTGGACGAGATGAAGAGGTATGAAGTGGAGGAAAGCTTCTGCATTGATACTTGAAGGGCTTTTTCTAATTGTCACCTTTATAAGGTTGTAAGGACAGCAATTTTTTTATTCAAGCCAATTTCTGAATGAGTTTTTCTCAGCTCTTGGATAAACTATGTTGGTGTTATCTCCTAGGCTTTGGGGAGGGTGAACGGCTGTGATTCTCACACATTACAAGGGGTTGGATTTTCTGCCGGCAGGATCTTGTCTCACTCTTTGTGCATGACTCCAACTCTCGAGGCTTTGTGGTTGTTTTATTTTATCCCCTAAATCAGATCGATTGAACTTTCTGGCTTGGTGTAACATTGTGTCCAACTACTCTTCACTCTCCTTGGGAAACATGGTTCACCAAGCTGATCCTATCCAGACTCCAGATTCCTCCAGCACGTCTTTCAGACTCTGGATTAGGTGCATCGGCCATGCCAAATTCTCCCGCAGTGTATCCGAACAGGCGCCGGAGTGTGGCGACTGGGGGATTTTCACACTAGCTTCATTGCAGTGTTAATGTAAGCCTACTCGTGACACTAATAATTAAACTTTAGTGGGTCACTTGAATCATACCTGAAGTGAAATATCTCGTGCTTATCCTCGCCAAAATCAAGGTGCCAAACATATGATCCACTGGGCTCATTAGAACACTTTGGAGTTTGTCTGATCCTGCCCACCACCTGTTGAGTCAGGCAACATCATGGAAGAGGTAAAGTCCAGCCCCATGATTATTGTTTCTCCTTCACTGTTTAACAGATATCGGGATCTTGTGGGAAATTACGGGTGTGGAACCAACTCCCGCCAATTGTATACGTTACGTAACGGGTGCAATCTTATTGGGTAGTTCCAATGGTTTCAAAATAACTCTTGTGGTTTGATATTGTTATGGTTCAGGTCAGAAACTCCAAAATGTTCTGTGGAGCCCGCCTTGATCATAAGTTTGGCATTTTGAATTTGGCGAGGATAAGCATGAGATGTTTCACTTCAGCTATGATTCAAGTGACCCACTAAAGTTTAAAGATTGTTTATTAGTGTCACAAGTAGGCTTACATTAACATTGCAATGAAGTTACTGTGAAAATCCCCCAGGTGCAACACTCCGGCACCTGTTCAGGTACACTGATGGAGAATTTAGCATGGCTAATGCACCTAATCAACACATCTTTTGGACTATGGGAGGAAACCGGAGCACCCGGAGGAAACCCACGCAGACATGGGGAGAAGGTGTAGACTCTGCATAGACAGTGACCCAAGCCGGGAATCAAACCTGGGTCCCTGGCGCTGTGAGGCCATAGTGCTAACCACTGCCACCGTGCCACCCCACTAGGGAGCTTTTATCAAACAAAGTTTATTTAAGAATATAGTTAACAGGCATAGTAAGAACATTAGCAAGAACTTTTATCAATTGCAAACATGAAACAGAACAACCACTATAATCTATAGCCCTTAGTGAATATATCTAATGTGTTCCAATCAAAACCTTCCATAGACAAAGCCCTTTAAACAAGTTCAACACAGCAAAGACTAATGCCCACGAGATACTGGAAATTGAGTCCTTTGGTTGAAGTCTGTAGTCCTCTGGATTCACTCAGAACAAGTTGAAGTCAAAACAGCTTTTTAGAATGCCAGGTTCTAGTCAAGCTACCAGCTGCAGAATCTTTACTGCAGGAAGGTATAACCTTTCTTTCAAATAAACAGCAGAATTTCCAGAACCACAGAGAGAGGGAGAACACTTCTTTTAGTTGACTGTCTCTTCAAACAACCCAGCTCCAACTGCAGCCAAACACAAAATGAAACCTTAAACTCACTGAAAAAGAAACTGTCCAAAAACACATGACCGTCCTCCTAACAATGCAGGATCGTAAAACTAGTCCCAGCGTAAATACAAACAACCCCATTTAAACCACTTAAGTAGCAAGAAAAGGACTCATCATAGTCAGCCCTGCAACATAATCAGCTAAGGCTGTGAGCTGAGAAACATTGGCTGTGAGAGCTGCAAAGATCATGATTTAAAAAAAATCTCTTAAAGGTACACTAACGTCACAATATCTGATAAACTAATTTCCCCCTTCCATTTGAAGGGCTCCTTGCTGCTGCCATTGCCTGTGCTTTGCCCGCACTGATGTATTAAATGCATTAACATTATCATAACTTTGATGAAGAGAGGAAGAAACACTTTTTAAGTTGGCTAACTGCCACCAGCGTGAATAAGTGTGCATGTGTATATGTAATAATATATATACCCACACGCGCGCACACAAGTTGGGGGAGGGGCGAGACAGGCATAAACAAAGAAGAGGAGCAATAAAAACAGACGGCAAGATTTAAAATATATATTTTTCAGTTCTGTTGGACATAAATTATGTCCGTGAATCAATTGTTTATTACAAGATGTAAGTGGAGGTAAGTTTGATGTGGTGCCCAAAGTAATTAGGAATGGCTATGGTGAAGAAAAAAGTCGTAAGTGAGATCCGTGCACAGCCCTGAGCTAGGAGTTGGTCTGTCTCATTGGCTCCTCCGCAATACAGGGCTGACATTGATCTATGGGCCATCCTTTGCTAAACAGTATATTATGTGTATGTATTTGGGTCTCTCTTCCTGAAGTGTCCCTGGGGGAAAGTTTGTACTGAAACAGCAGTGGTGGTCTGATGTCCATTAATGGGCTGCTTCTGACATCTGTGGGAAGTGTGAAATTACAGGAAGCAGTGATGGCTGCCTATTTACAAGGGTGTCATTTTTAGGAAGTACAGCATAGAGCTTTTTATAGTACCATTGTTTAATCCTATTAGTATACCAGTCTGCTGCAACAATGCTTGCTCCGCTGGCTTTGGGATTGATCGCTGACACGCATTCAGTGTGGCTTGCTTTTGCGACCACCCCTGTCCATCCACCTTTCCCAGCTGCTGAGGTCCTGCTTGGGTAAAGTCTCACTTTGAGAAACAAAATTCATGCAATTTTGTTTTTTTTTTGCACAAAAAAGGCAAACGGCACTTGAAACTGATGAACCCTCCTGAGAACCTGAGGTGTGTTTGTAAGTAAGAAAAGGGTCTTTTGATTTTCTAAAAACAAACCTGAGACTAGTGGGCAAAAAAACTGGAGTGGTTCTGCTTGGTGGAACAGAGCAGGCTAAAGGGAAATTTAATAGAGATGTCCAAAATTGAATAGTTTGACGCAAGCAAACGTAGCACTGTGAAACAGCTAGCTCCATCTGTAACTCAAATCTTTTGAGCTACCTTGCCCTTCCAATGCAACCTGAGGTAGACTGGGCACTTTTTGGGGCCAGAAGTGTTGTTTTCCTCTTATACTGGTATTCTTGATGTGGAGATGCTGGCGTTTGGACTGGGGTGGGCACAGTAAGTAGTCTCACAACACCAGGTTACAGTCCAACAGGTTTATTTGGTATCACGAGCTTTTAGAGCGCTGCTCCTGATGAAGAACTCGCCTGATGAAGGAGCAGCGCTCTGAAAGCTTGTGATACCAAATAAACCTGTTGGACTGTAACCTGGTGTTGTGAGACTTCTTACTGGTATTCTTGTGAAGTGTCCTGGTGAGTGCAAGATGAAAAAGCTTTGGTGTGTCCTTTTTTTTTCTCAGCAGTACTTAAGTACAGAATGACGGCATCATTGACTGTTGGAAAAATAGGGAAATCCATTGATATTGGATTACAGTGAAGTGATACCTTCATTTCATGCCCACTTGACTTGGCCTTTTGAGGAAAACATTCACTTGGAGTACAATTATCGATTCTTTTTTTTCTTTCAAGCTTGGGTCTAGGAGGAGCATTTTTGACCTGTGAGATACGAGGATGAAGTGCTAGAAATATCAGGTGCATTACTGCTGTTAGTGGTGTGAGTAATCGGAGGTAATGTCAGATGCTTTTAATTCATGAAGCATATTAAATCAACTCCTTCCTGTGTCAAGATGGTAAATTAACTGAACGCTAGCACAGGAGATCCCTGCCATTCATCGTCCACTCTCCGAACCACAATTTCGTTCATGCCCAGTGCCAGCCAGGCACCTTCAACTAACTTGTTCCACCTAATCTACTTTCTGCAAGAAAGAGAGACTTGCGTGACCCCAGGCCATCACAAAAGGCTCACAGCAGAAGAAGTTTGAAGTATAATCGCTATTGTAATGGAGGAAATCTGGCAAGTTGATTTGCACATGGTAAACTCCCGCAAACAACCTTCTAACAACTGAGCCACAGTTGAAACCTCGTCTCGTCAATGTAAAGTAATACCTAACTCTGAACAAAAAAATTTGCATTTAGATTGTACTATTCAAAACATCAAGACAAGCCAAATAAAACACTGTTGAGGTGTAGTTGCATCGTAATGCAGGGAAACACAGCAGCTCATTTGTGCACAGCAAGGCCCCAAATGTATCAGTGTTTTTTATTCATCCAAGGGGTGTGGGCTTCGCTGGCATTGCCCATCCCTAGTTGCCCTTGAGATGGTGGTGGTGAGCTGTCTTCTTGAACCGCTGCAGTCCATGTGGTGTTGGTACATCCACACTGCTGTTAGGGAGGGATTTTGAGGATTTTGACCCAGTGACAGTGAAGGAACGGTGATATATTTCCAAGTCAGGATGGTGAGTGACTTGGGGAGGGGTGTGGGGGGGACCTAAAGCTGGTGGTGTTCCCAGATATCTGTTGCCCCTGTCCTTCTAAATGGATGTGGCCGTGGATTTAAAGTTATATTTATTTGAGTGTCACAAATAGGCTTGCATTAACAGTGCAATGAAGTTACTGTGAAAATCCCCTAGTCGCCACACTTCGGTGCCTGTTCGGGTACACTGAGGGAGGATTTAGCACCTAACCAGCACGTCTTTTGGACTGTGGGAGGAAACTGGAGCGCCTGGAGAAAACCCACACACACACGGGGAGAACGTGCAAACTCCGCACAGACAATGACCCAAGCTGGGGATCGAATCTGGGTCCCTGGCGCAGTGAGGCAGCAGTGCTAACCACTGTGCCACCGTGAAGATGCTGACTAAGGAGTCTTGGTGAGTTCCTACAGTGCATCTTGTGGTGGTGAGTAAACATTTGCGAATGGGGTGTTAATCATGTGGGTTACTTTGTCCTGGATGGTGTTGAGCTTGAGTGTTGTTTGAGCTGCACTTATCCAGACAAGAGAGTATTACGCCATTCCCCTGACTTATACAAATGGATAAATTGTTTTTAAACAGAAAATGTTGGAAATACTCAGCAGGTATGGCAGCATCTCTGGAAAGTGAAACAAGCAGTTCATGCTTCAGGTTGGTGACCTTTGGGCAGAAGTGGATAACGTAACACATTTTAAATAAATGTTGAGGTAGGCGGACGTCGGAGCGGATGGGGTGATGGTTGGAGGATAGAACAAAAGGGAAATGAAACAGAAACTAGAAGCAGGAATAGACCATTCGGCCCTTCGAGCCTGCTCTGCATTCAATATCCTGATTTCCGCCGCCCCCCCCCCCATATCCCTTGATTTCTTTAGCCCCAAAAGCTATATCTAATTTCTTCTTGAAATTAGACAACAGAAACAATGATTTACTTTTGATTTAATATTGTATAATTGCTGCTTATGATGTGGTTGTCTCACCTTGGGGAGAAGGAATGCAGACTGGATCACCGCTCTGTGGAAAACCGCTGTTCAGTCTGCAAGCACGGCCCCGAGCTTCCTGTAGCTTGCCATTTCAATTCTTCACCGTGTGTCCAATCTGACCTTTTTGTCCTGCTCTTCAGTTTCATTTCATCCCTCGTCCCATCTGGCACGAAAAATAGTGTTCTGAAGAAAAGTCCTTGACCTGAAACGTTTGCAGCATCTGCGGAGTCCAGCAGATTCTGTTTTTATCCCTGACCTTTCTGCCCTTGGCCTGTTAATCTTCCAGTGAAGCTCCACGTATATTCCTGACATAAATGCAAAATACTGCAGATATTGGAATCTGAAACAAAAACTGAAAATGTTGAAAAATCTCAGCAGGTCTGACAGCATCTATGGGGAGAGAATAGAGCCAACGTTTCGAGTCTGGATGACCCTTCTTCAGAGCAGAGTATATTCCTAACACCTTACCTTACGACTCTTGTGTTTTACAGCCTTCTGGTCTCTGCATTGAGATCACCAATTTTAGACCAAAATCTCTGCCTCTGTTTTTTTAGTCCTTTGTTAGTTTGGTTTTGTTTTGTTTCTTTATTCCTTCAAGTTGCATTTGAGTGGGTGTTATGCAACTATTTGCACCTTATCTGGACACATCGATTGTTTATTTACTATGCATGTTATCAATGGCTTTCGTGGAACATTGTCATTTGATCTCTCCTGCATGTTGGTGGTGCCTCACATCATGATGGAGGGTATCCTCAGTGTGAAAATGGGACTTGGTTGGAGTGACCACCACACAGTCATCTGGACAAATGCATCTGCGGCAGGCAGGTTAATGAGAATGAGATCAAGAATGTTTGTCCCTGTTTTTAAAAATTCATTTGTGGGACATGGGCACCGCTGGCTGGCCAGCATTTATTGCCCATCCCTAGTTACCTGAGGGCAGTTGAGAGTCAACTACATTGCTGTGGATCTGGAGTCACGTGTAGGCCAGACTGGGTAAGGACGGCAGATTTCCTTCCCTAAAGGACATTAGGGAACCAGATGGGCTTTTCCAACAATTGACAATTGTTTCATGGTCATCAGTAGATCCTTAATTCCAGACTTTTTAAATGAATTCAAATTCCACTATCTGTCATGGTGGGATTCGAACCCAGGTCCCAGAATATTAGCTGAGTTTCTGGATTAACAGCCTAGCGATAATACCACTGGGCCATCGCCTCCCCTATTGCTGGTAGGATAGGCCATACCCAAGGATGGTGATGGTGGTCTGGGCTGAGAGTATGATTATATCAGACTGTTGCTTGTCAGTCTGTGGGACAGCTCACCCAGTTTTGGCACAGGTGTTAGCAAGGAGGACCTTGCAGGGTCAACAGAGCTGAGTTTGTCACTGATGCGAAGTGGTCTGTCCAGTTCTATTTCTTATTTTCTTGTTTTAGCGGTTTGACGCAACTGAGTAACTTGCTCAGCCAGTTCAGAGGGGATTTAAGAGTCAACCACATTGCTGTGGGTTTGGAGTCACCTATAGGCCAGACCAGGTGAGAATGGCAGATTTCCTTCTCGAAAGGACATTTGGTGAATCAGATTGGTTTTTGCAACGTGGTTGTCATTAGACTCTTAATTCCAGATATTTATTGGATTCTAATTTCGTCATATGCTGTGATGGAATTCAAACATTGGTCCCCAGTATATTACCCTGGGTGCCAACACCCCCTCCTCCACTTGCGGGAGACCTAAAACGAAGGGACATATTTCCAAAAGAAGACATCTCTCATTTAATGCGGGGGTGCAGAAAAATGTTTTCCGAGGGTCATTAGTGTCTAGAATTTCCTTTCCCAGTGACCAGTGGAGATTGGATTATTGAATATGTGCAACGCTGAATTAAACTGATTTTTGATTGACGAGGGAGCCAGAGGTTATGGGGAGCAGACAGGAAAGTGGATTTAAGCCCACAATCTGATCAGCCGTGATCCTATTGACTGACAAAGTAGGCTTGATGGGCCGAATGACACGCTCCTGCACTCATTTCTTATGTCCTTTTTGGGAAGGGCCAGCTCACTCCCAAGCCCATCGCATATGGTGTAGCTACTGAGTAATGCGATTCCTAGAAGGGACAAAATTCCTGCTCCTACCTGCTGATTTTCTGCCACTGCCAGGTCCAGAATAATAACTTGTGAAGAGAATTCTGGACCAGAAACCTATCCGAACACTTGTACACTTTATTAGTTCATGGTCAGTGCAATTTGAAAAACTGCACCCCCAGGGTTTGTGGAAGATGTAAAGCGTTGTTGCTGTGTGCATCTAGTTTTTTGGGACCACGTGTGTGCGTACAGGCTACCAGTCTACTGCTGCGTGATGCTCCTTCTGCATATTAATGTCAATCTAGCATCTGTCACGAGTGCTGATCACGAGCAGCGCTTCACCTTTTTGTGTTGTCCTGCTGAAAAGGCCTTCTCCAGTCATCACCAAAGTAAAATACCATGAATGCTAGAAATCTGAAATACAGGCAGGAAATACTCGGTGGAAGTGGCAGCATCTATGGAGAGAGAGTCTATTAACTTAGCTGAAACAATGTCTATCCACAGAAGTAGCCTGACCTGCTGAGTACTCCCATCCAACGTCTCTCAATCTAAAAAATGGGTGCAACATGAAAGTGTGTCTTGTCTATCACTGAAGCAGAATAGTGCTGAACGGCATCATATTGCTTAATTGCCCAGCAATTGGCATGCTGCAATAGTGCTACTGCATTGGTGCTGTGGCAGTGCAGCTGCTCCCTCCCCCCCCCTCCAATAGTTAATCTCACATCATAAGCCTTGTTTTCTTGTGCATCGTAAGCAGTAGCTTCTCTTTCTGCTACTGCACCCTTACCTCCAGAGGTTACTGCCCTCTCCTCTTCCTCGTGTCCGCGTTGGTGTTTGGTGGTATCATCTGCTGGCACAGGGTCATCTGCCATGGTGAATACACTGACACTGCTTGTCTAATATTCAGATGCGGGTGAGCCATGATTTCTTCCAATTAAACACTGGGAAGTTTGAGGCAATTCTCCATGATTCCAGTCACAAACCCGCCACCCATTTCATCCCTGTGCCCTAACACTGCTCAGGCTGAATAGAATAGAATCCCTGCAGTGCAGAAGGAGGCCATTCGGCCCACCGACAACAATCCCAACTGGTTAACCATGTTTTTTTTTTGCAACCTGTGTCTTCTGATTCCATTTCTTCTCCACTACAAACACTACCCGGCGATATTGTCTGTCAGACGCTCTCCCCAACGCAGTCCATCTGTTGCTGAAACACTTGTCCGGTCTCTTTTGTTTCCGGTTGTAACTCTCAAACTGGGGTGGCACGGTGTTTAGCACTGTTGTCTCACAGCGTCAGGGACTCGGGTTCGATTCCCGACTTGGGTCACTCAGTGCGAAGTCTGCACATTCTCCCCGTGTCTGCGTGGGTTTTCTCCGGGTGCTCCGGTTTCCTCCCACAGTCCAGAAAGTAGTGCTGATTTAGATGCATTGGTCATGCTAAATTCTCCCTCCATGTACCCGAACAGGCACCAGAGTGTGGCGACTAGGGGATTTTCACAGTAACTTCATTGCAGTGTTAATGTAAGCCTACCTGTGACACTAATAAATTAACTTCATAAAAACTCGATACTTTTTTTTAAGTTTGCCTCCTTCTTCGCCTTCTACAAACTCTAGCTCATCTAAAGCTGCGCTGTCCATATCCTATCTCACATCAAGACCCATTCACCCCTGAGGTTTGTTGTCCTGTACTATATTAGTTCCCGCTCCCCCAGTGCCTCAGATTTAAGGCTCTCACCCTGATGTTTCAATCTCTGCATAGCCTTTCTCTTGTTAGGTGTACCCTTCAACCCAAACACCCACCCCACCATCCAAACTCTTTCATTCGAGCTGGTCTCCTGTTAAATCAATACCCCACCCCCAACCCATCGATAGCCGTGTCTTCGGCCATCTTGGCTCCATGCGCAGGTGCTGCCTCCCTCAATCCCGCTGGTTCTCTGCCTATCTCTCCTCCTTTACGACCTACCTTTTTGACCAAGCATGTTGCTCACTTCCCCTTCTGTGCTTCTCCTGTTGCCTTCTGTTCCTGGAAAATGATATGGCATTTGACTGCGGAGTAGTCGAATAGAGGTGTTGGCAGCCAGGCGCGTATTTTTAGATGCTGCTGTCATCAACAGGGTCTGAAATATCAACATCTGCCAAAGTGAATGAGGGGGAAGTGGCAAAATTGTGCACAAGTTTTTCCCTGTGCCTTTAGATCTTTTTTTTTGTAATGTGAGCTGTGCACCTCTGGAGGAGGCGATGAGATCCAATTTTCAACCAAACTCCTGCAAATAATTTTGGAGGTAGGATCACAAATCTAACACCATTTGCTTTTAAAAATAACAAGCAATTGCAAAAGAAGTGACAGATTGTGCTTGGCTGTATGCTAGTGCAGTGCAAGCAAAGTCTTCCAAATAACCTCCAACATTGCAATTTTCTCATAGCTCAGACCCATTTTTCCCTTTCTTTCCCCTTTTCTCTTAAGGCATTGATGGTTTCCAGGAAGTGTATCTTGTGCCAAGTGAATCAAACTCCCTCCACTGCCTCTTGCTAGTGAGAGTGTTGAAACATTCTTGTGGAGGAGAGGCAGGAGGGTCCATATATTGCAGCCATTCCAAGCCGGGCATCGATAGTGTAAGGGGAAGTCACTGGGTAGTGAACAAGGGATGGAAATGTCACTGGTTTCTACACCCCAACCACAGCCTCCACCATAGTACACAGGACTCTGTAAGCAGCTCTAGCCCATCTACACACACGAGCTGACCTGGAATTTGTCTCTCTCCTGGTCTGTAGAGAGCAGAGCATCTAAATCGGGGAGATAAATGACTCCTCAGGTAAGAAAGGGGGACAGAATTGCATTTCTGTAGTGCCTGTCACGGTCTGTGCTCCAAAGCACTTTGAACCAATGTACAAAGAAGCCAATGTTGTAATGTAGGAAATGTGGCAGTCGATTCCCTGATTCTGTGAGCTTGCTGTGCGCAATGTGAATTCAAACCAGGTCAAGTTTGCAGGAACGATGATTGAGGGATAAATATTGATGAAGGCACTGGGGAAAACTCCCCATGCTGTTCTCCAGAAAGCGCCACCTATGAGGGCAGTGCAGCTTTCGGGTTCAGTGTCTTATCTGAGAAATGATCTTCGAACGATGCAGCACTCTATAGTGTCGGCCTAGGTTTTATGCGCAAGTGTCTGGAGCGGGGTTTAAGCTTAGGCTATGATTATCTGACTGAGATGAGAGTGCTGTTTAAGTTTATTTATGAGGGTCACAAGTAGGTTTACATTAACACCAGTGAAGTTGCTGTGAAAATCCTCTAGTTGCCACACTCCGGCACCTGCCCTGGTACACTGAGAATTTACCATGGCCAATGCACCTAACCAGCACATCACTTGGACTATGGGAGGAAACCGGAGCACCCGGAGAAACTCATGCAGACATGGAGAACGTGCAGACTCCGCACAGACAGTCACCCAAGCTGGGAATCAAACCTGGATCCCTGGCACTGTGAGACAACAGTGCTAACCACTGTGCCACCATACTACCCCTATCAACTTAGCCACAGTTGACATGATGGGTAGAGCTGTGATGGAAGTGCAACAAATGGCTTGGTCTCACTGCTTCAGTGTTGGGATGGAGAAGGGAAAGAAATCAACTGCCATTGATTGCTGTGACCTCCTCCCTCCCACTAATTGAGTAGTCTGGCAACACTTGCTCATGAAGAATGAATCATTCTAGCATGAGTCACCTCATGGAAAAATCTCATTTATTTTCCTTCCACGAGCCCCGTGATATAAAAGCATAAATTCCCTCCTGTATACTGATTGCAAGCAAAGTAGAAGATTTAGTTTGGCTTTTTGATGCAAATAACATCGACAATACTTGGAGCATTGTGCTTTCCTAATCTGATTTTTAACTGGGGAGGCCCTTTACGACAAATATGCTCTAATTAGGAAAGAATAGCCAGTTCATTGCATCATTAATCCAAGTCAAAAGCTGGGTGTAGAGAAACAAAATATGTAATTATCTGTGAATTCTCTTAATTAGTGCCTTATGGCTAGCTTTGAAATCTGGGTGGAAGGTAATTGTAAGGCGAGATGCATATGATAGGAATTTGTTTCAAACTGGTCATTTCTTCTGAGAAATTTATGAGGTTACTTTACTCTGTTAATTATTGATATTGTTTGTCATCACCAAAGCAAGTTTTAGAACTTGAGTCACAATTTCAGCTCTGCCCTGTTCCTTCCAACTCCACCATCAAACTGCGCAGTTTGACATCTCCACCTGTATCACACTCGTAGAATCCCTACCGTGCAGAAGGAGGCCATTCGGCCCATCAAGCCTGCGCCAACAACAATCACACCCAGGCCCTATCCACGTAACCTCACACGTTTACCCTTCTAATCCCCTGAGGGGCAATTTAAGCATGGCTAATCTGCCTAGCAGTCACGTGTTTGGGAGGAAACCACAGCACCCGGCAGAAACCCACGCAGACATGTGGAGAACATACACACAGACTGTTACCCGAGGCCGGAATTGAACCCGGGTCCCTGGTGCTGTGAGGCAGAAGTGTTAACCACTGTGCCACCAATAATACAGAGCCTCCTCCTCTACTCCTGCCAGCTTTGACTGTATCTCTGCTGCCAAGCTACAGAAAAGTTGATTTGAGTGCAAATGAGAGCTGGATCTTGGGCACCCTGGAATCTCAATTAAAAGAACGGAATGGCATAAAATCAGAGACTGTCAGTGTGGGGTGAGCTAGCTCCCTGAGCACTCCAATGTATAAAACTTGGGCTCAGGATGCCTGTCAGTGTTGAAGTTCGTCTCCAGTTTGAATTCTGATGTGCACTTGGTTATTCTGATACAGCAAGAAATATTTGGACATCAAAACAATGGCATCTTGATATGGAATTGTAGAACTTTAAAACAGGCCTTTGAAGAAACTTGAAATACTTGAACGTTTCTTCTACACGTTATGCAAAGCTGAGCTCTTTTTGTTTTCGCTGGTGTTTGGAGGAGTGAGGGGTGACTTGATTGAAGTGTATAAGATTCTGAATGGTCTTGACAAGGTGGGCGTGGAAAGGATGTTTCCTCTTGTGGGTGAGTCCAGAACTAGGGGGCATTGTTTTAAAATTAGAGGTTGCCCTTTTCGGACAGAGATGAGGAAAAATGTTTTGAGGGTTGCACGACTTTGGAACACTCTAATCTCAAAAGGTGCTGGAGGGGTGGGGGGGCGGTGGTCATTGAATTATTTTTAAGGCAGAGGAATTCGAAGCAGACAAGACTAGCAATTCATTTATTGAATGGCAGAGCAGGTTGGAGGGGTCGAGTGACCTACTTCTGCTCCTATTTCATATGTACGTATGTATTACATGAACTACTCAGTCTGGTGCTTTGATGGGCAGAGTAGGAAGATTCCAACTTCATAGTCCATCTTGCCCATGGAGTGTTCAGGCAGTGCCGTTCTGATCTGGGGAGAGGAGGAAGTCCAGCTAGTAATCTTGCTCCAGGTCACTTGTGACAGCCACTGGAAAAGTACATGAGAGTGAATGATGGAAGGCAGGATTGGACACCATGCCCATACAGTCCCATGACCAAATAGTGTAGCACATATTAAAAAAAAGCCGATTGGTTGAGGTTATAAGGATGGGTGTCGCTGTTGAAGCTATAGCTCTGCATTGACCTGTGTCTTGGCAAGTTATGATCCCAGCTGATACAACTGGACAAGTCCGATCCCAGGGTGGAACCTGGCTTGATACATGTTAACTTTCATTTTATTGTTTTGAAACAGGGAGGGCGATGACTGAACAGAGTCACAGAGACTGCTGATTAACTTTTAACACAAGAATAAAACATTAAACAAGAAAAGATAAACCCACAACTATACCTTTACAGACATCTGCAGATTAGTAAGGATAATACAAGTTACAAAAATTATCTATACTCTGCTGTTCGTCATAAATCGAGTCCATTTAAGCCAATAGATGACCTGTGGTCAGACTCACCACAATCCAAAACCAAGTGACAGATGCCGCACAAGGCAACTTCCACAGATCTCTTGTCGACTCTCTTCGAGAAATTTGTCACACACATTGTGGAATGTGCCTTTGCAAAGACAGTCTGGGGAGAGAGAGATGCAGTGGTTTTTGTCAAGGTTCATCCTGAGCAGCTGTGTAACGCAGGGCTCTGTGCTCTATGGGCTGTTCCCAGGGACGCACACTGAGACAAACATCACCTGCTGGAGGACATCAGCTTGGCGAAAGATGCTCTTTGGTCTGCCCTTGTTTGATCTTCCAGTGCAAAGAGTTGTCCCGACTGAGTGTTGCAGACTGGCACATTCCAAAGCCTAGGACTATGTGCTGAGGAACGCACTAAAGCTTAGGGCAGCCGCCGCCAGGAGCAGTGGGGAAAGGCCTCTATATAAGGCCTTTCAGCCTCGGTGAACCCTGGGGCTAGTAACCGGGTACGGTGTGTGCTTAATCCTAACTCGATGCAAATGTATTGAAGCACCTCAAAGTGTAACATGACAGATGTATATATTTTATAAAGAAGTTTACTCTGATTAAAATATATAATGTTCTCATTACTGAATTGAAGCACCTCGAGTGCATCTTGATCTCTGAAGAAAATATGAATATTGTTGCACTTTCCTCTTTTAACAATTAGAAATGTTTTGTAATGTGTCTTTCACATTTTATAAGAATAAAGTTTACTTTTGCAAAAAATATTATTGCCCATCCCTAATTGCCCCTGAACTGAGTGGCTTGCTTGGCCATATCAAAGGGCATTTAAGAATCAAACACATTTCTCTGGGTCTGGAGTCACACGTGTAGACCAAGTAAGGATGTAGAGATTTCCTTGCTCTCAGAAAGTAGTGACATTAGTGAACCAAGTGGGCTTTTACAGCAATTGGCAATGGTTTCATGATCATCATTTAGATTTTCGATTTCAGATTTAAAAAAAAATTCAGATTTCACCATCGGCCATGGTGGGCCCTCCAGAGCATTAATTACCCTGGAAATCTGGATCACGAGTGCAGTGACAATATCACTACACCACCTCCCACTTTGCCATCTCGTCACTGCTGCAAACTAGGAAACACAGCAATTTGCATACTCCCATAAACACTTCAGAATTCACAGGACAGTAAAAAGGATCCAGATAGCGGTTTCATCCTTTTAAATTCTTTTTTCCAAATATTTCTAACCCCCCCCCCCTACCCCCCTCTTCCCACGAACACTTCACTTCATATGTGGTACTTGTGCCTCTTGCAGATCGATCTCCTCACCCATCATCAAAATTGCGCCGTATGAAGCTACCCCACCTCCAGCAGATTTGCTGCATGTCCACCTTGCGTGGAAGGATGCCAACATTGATATGAAAGTAATCTCTGATTACAAAATTATTTCTGGCTGAGGTTCAATCACATCCCAATTTGATCAATTACTGTGTAATAAAAAGCCGCTCCTTTATTGATTTGAAAAAATTTTTTGTCATTGAGAATTCTGACATTTAGTAGTCTTCCTGTTTCACATGTTTCAATGTGTATTGCTTACTTTAATGTGTCTAATTTGGTTGTGTAGCACCAATTAATAATGTAGTGCCCTGTACAGCGCATCTTACTCCTATTTCAGTTGACTGCAATTTCCAGGTGCAGCTCACGTATCTCAAACACTTTTTTTTCCTGGTTCGTGCTGACGGTTTCTCAGTGCCCATTCTGCATGTGCTAACTGTTTGAGCGCAGGGGTTTGGTAGCTGAGTCCTGCCTAAACCTGGATGGTATCATTTCCCATGTGGGTGTCCGCAGAACAGGACTGATGGTTTTGATATTTGGGTCAGAGGCCCTGTGTCTTATTGTAACGCTCCAGAAACTAGCCCCAGCTAAGCGACGGCTGATTTCATCTGGAGTTTCCCACGCTGGCCAGTGACTTTTAGCAGCGAGACCAATGAGAGAGCTGTGTTTTGACTTGAATAAACTGCAGAATTTCCTCTTTGGTTGGGACATATTTGAAATATGCTTGATAGTTTGACTATTACAGCCTGGTTTTGTACACTGCAGTGATGAAAGAGCAAATTATACCAAATTGAACCTTTCTAGTTCACCTAAAAAAAAAAAATCTCTTAAACTACAGTAGGCTGGTGGCACAATGGGATATTTGTTAGCCCGGATTTGAACATCATCAGGGGCTAGTAAATGCTGAAACTGGATTGTAAACAAACCGGAGCCATTACCACCACTCTGATAATGGGCCATTAAAGTAGGTGCTGAGTCAATGTTTGAAATTGCACAGGGACTTTTGTTTTTAACTGTTTGTCTTGTAACAAGCAAGCTACCAGGATATCCGTGACCATGTTTGAGTTCTGAGCCATCCTCTAATGCAGACCAATGCTAGCACATTGGATTTGAAATTTGGAACTTGGACCTTAATTTAAAAAAAATAGAGAAATGTATTTTAGTCAAAAGTGACCCAAGCTTCTGCTTAGTTTTCTCCATTGGAAGAGATGCTGCAATGTAGAAGCCAAATAATAAGGATAAATGCAAGTTTCTAAGGCTGAAAAAATGTGGTGAGTGGTGCTCTGTTTTGCTGCTGCTCTTACTTAATTGTATATATAAAAAATCTGACTTGGGAGTGGAGATCATAAGACCCTAAGTTGGGTTATTTGCCCCTTGCGACAGTTCTAAGTTTTAGTTAGATCATGGCTGATCTGCATTTTAAATTAATTTACTTGCCTTGATTCAAAATCCATTAATATCCTTGCCTAATAAAAAAAAATCAATCTTAGATTTGACATTTTTAATTGGGCTAACCTTTTGGGGAGAGGGTTCTAGATTTCCACTACCCTTTCTGTAAAGAAGTACTTTCTAACATCACTCCCAGAGGGCCTGGCTCTGTATTTCATGTTGTGTCTCTTGTTCTGGATACCCTATGGCCTTATCCCTCCTATCTTTGTAATCTGCTTCAGCTCTACACCCAATGTTGTAGGCTGCAAAGAGACATAGATAGGATGCAAAGCTGGGCTGAAAAATGGCAAATGGAGTTTAACCCTGATAAATGTGAGGTGATTCATTTTGGTAGGACTAATTTAAATGTGGATTACAGGGTCAAAGGTAGGGTTCTGAAGACTGTGGAGGAACAGAGAGATCTTGGGGCCCATATCCACAGTTCTCTAAAGGTTGCCACTCAAGTGGATAGATCTGTGAAGAAGGCCTATAGTGTGTTAGCTTTTATTAACAGGGGGTTGGAGTTTAAGAGCCGTGGGGTTATGCTGCAACTGTACAGGACCTTGGTGAGACCACATTTGGAATATTGTGTGCAGTTCTGGTCACCTCACTATAAGAAGAATGTGGAAGCGCTGGAAAGAGTGCAGAGGAGATTTACCAGGATGCTGCCTGGTTTGGAGGGTAGGTCTTATGAGGAAAGGTTGAGGGAGCTAGGGCTGTTCTCTCTGGAGCAGAGGAGGCTGAGGGGAGACTTAATAGAGGTTTATAAAATGATGAAGGGGATAGATAGAGTGAACGTTCAAAGACTATTTCCTCGGGTGGATGGAGCTATTACAAGGGGGCATAACTATAGGGTTCATGGTGGGAGATATAGGAATGATATCAGAGGTAGGTTCTTTACGCAGAGAGTGGTTGGAGTGTGGAATGGCCTGCCTGCAGTGATAGTGGAGTCAGACACTTTAGGAACATTTAAGCGGTTATTGGATAGGCACATGGAGCACACCAGGATGATAGGGAGTAGGATAGCTTGATCTTGGTTTCAGATAAAGCTCGGCACAACATTGTGGGCCGAAGGGGCTGTTCTGTGCTGTACTGTTCTTTGTTTTATGTTCTATGTACACCCCCTGAGATCTTTATGCCCCCTTCTTGCATGTCCCTGATTTTAACCAGTCCACCATTGATGACTGTTCCTTCAGTGGATGGGCCCTAAGCTTTGAATTCCATCCCTAAATCTCTGCCTCTTTAACTCGTCGTCTTCCTTTTATAAGATATTCTGTAAAACCTCCCTCTTTGACAAAGCTTTTGGTCATCTGTCCTGATATAAGCGGCTTGTTGGCAGATTTTATTTACTAACATTCCTGTAAAGAGCTTTGATGTCAAAGGTACTACAGTAAATTTAAGCAGTTATTGTTGTTGTAATCTTTGCAGAAATTTTGTTGTTGATGGTTAAGAAAGGCAACATTCTTGGTTCTATTTTCT
Source organism: Mustelus asterias (assembly GCF_964213995.1). Classification (NCBI taxonomy): domain Eukaryota; kingdom Metazoa; phylum Chordata; class Chondrichthyes; order Carcharhiniformes; family Triakidae; genus Mustelus; species Mustelus asterias. The sequence continues at coordinate 15,012,157 of NC_135827.1, read as the reverse complement.
GCCAACAAGTGTGAGGTGCTCAGTTGGACGTGAGATGAGTTTGTATTTGGCCTATAGTCTTTATACCACAAAATGGAGACTTTGTCACTGAGCTATCACTTTTCAAGGTTGGGTTTTCCCAATTATTCACTGGTTGATACAGTTAGAAGTCTCACAACACCAGGTTAAAGTCAAGAGCTTTCGGAGTGTTGTGACTCATCTGATGAAGGAGCAGCGCTCTGAAAGCTCGCGATTCCAAATAAACCTGTTGAACTTTAACCTGGTGTTGTCAGACTTCTTACTGTGCCCAAACCAGTCCATCGCCAGCATCTGCATGTGATGGCTCCCTGGTTGATGTTAGGCCCATACTACGCTGCCCCTATATCATGCCTAAACACCTACTGTATGAGTGTATTAAGTAACACACAAGCAATGGAACAGTGACTTCTCTGAAAGGGACTGTCTTTTTGTGCCAAGTTATGGCCACAAGGAATTGAATACATTTGATGCTAACCTTGTTGAATTTTAACAACTTGTAAAATGACTTTAACGATGCCAATGTGCTGCAAAGCAGTACTGTAAAATAAAATGGCATAGATAGAAATAAGGAGATACCAGGTCAGATAACCAAGGACTTGGTCAAAGAAGTAGGCTTTAAGGAGTTTCTTAAAGGAGAAAAATGAAGTGGCGAGATGAGTGCTAAAATTCCAGAGTTTGGGTCCTAGGCAATTGAAGGCACAAAAACCAATTAATAAACAAAATAATTGGTAGATAAATGTGAGGTAGTACATTTTGATAGATTAAGGAGATCATTTATTACTTGCAAGTTCCTAAACTGGATGGGGTTAGAGGAACAAATACATCTGAGTACAAATACACCAATCTCAAAGTTGCTTCAAAGGCTAGCAAGCCTAATTTTAAACAAAGCCTAACAAGCATTCAGTTTTATTTCCAGAGGGATAGAGTTGAAATGTAGGGAATTTATGCTAAACATGTATCGAACCTTGATAAGACCACACTTGAAGAGTACTCCGTGAAGTTCTGATTGCCATATTATAACAAGGGCATAGAGGTTTTGGAGAAGGTGCAGAGAAGGATGATGACCAGAAATAACTTATTGGAGACCTTTGAAATTATGAAGGTTACTAGGGTGGGCACAGAGAATGTTCCTACTTCTGGGGATGAGTATAACCAGAGACAATAAATATATAATAGTCACCAAGAAAATCTAATAGAGAATTCAGAAGAAACTTCTTTACCCAAGGAGTGGTGAAAATGAGGAACTTGCTACCCCAGGGAGAGTTGGAAGCAAATTGTATAGATGCATTTAAGAGGAAGCTAAGACAAGCTTATGATGAAGGGAAGAGAGGGTAATGATAGATTTAGATGAAAGATGGTCAGACGTTCGAGTGGACCATAAATGTTAGCATTGGAGGGTTGGGCATGTGCTGTATATCCAAGATGATGTTTTTGGAAAGTTGCATTGCTGGAGGGGATTAAAGACCTGGAGAAAGTTGAGGTACTGGAGTGATTTGTAAACAAGGATGTGAATAGTCATTTAATATTATAGAACTTGAGTATTGCGGGGGAAAAAAGGGACATGTTGTCAAAGCTTTTATTCTTGCATTCACCAGGACAAAAATGCCAAAATTTGAAGGGCACAACATTTATACTGCATAAATGAAAGGGTGTTAATGGCTCTGATTTGTTGAGACATTTCCAGGGAATGCATCAAGGAGCTATTGTCCTCCATGCTTTTCTTTATTCAAAAATGGTGCAAGGTCTGGAAATATTTATTTTGCTGCAAACGACAGGTCTCTGAATATGAATATATGTAGCTTCTAGCAAGCGTAAGCGAGCTATATTGTGAGCCCGACTGATAATCTGGCACTGGTTGTGAGTATAACTCTTAACACACTTGGGATTGTTCAGCAAATGCTGCCCAAATTGCCGAATCTCATTTAACATTACATAAAATAAATATGTCCGGATATTGCATCTTTATGGAATGTCTCAACTGATCAGAGCCAACTTGCCAACCAATCAGCAGCCTTTTTCCTCATGCAGTATAAAATGTTCCCTTTGAAATTTGGCATTCTTGCAACTGTCCAGATGAGTGCAGGATGAAAAACCTCTACAGCATGTCTTTTTTTTAGGCATTACTCAAAAAATGAAACCAAGCTGTTGCTTAACCCTAACCTCAGTCAGGAGCACAAGGTGGATGGGTGGAACCCGGTGCAAGTGGAGAATTGGGCTGTAGCTTTGGATGGCCACAAGTTTATGAAGGGTGTAACGTGAGAGACCAGTTAGGAATGTGTTGGAAGAGTAGAGGTAACAAAGCTTTGAACGGGGGTTTCAGCAGCAGATAAGCTGATTTTAGAGGTGCTATCAGGCAATTTTATGGAGGTGAAAATAGGAAGTCTTATCGATGGTGCAAATATGTAACCAGAAGCTCGCTTTAGGATGAACTAAGACATCAAGGTTCCAAACAGATTGGCCACAGTCTGAAACTGAACCAGGGAGAAGGATGGAATTGCCAGTTAGGGAATAAAGTTAGGAGCCAATACTGGATGTAATGGCTTCGGTCTAATATTTAATTGGAGGAAATTTCTACTCGTCAATGATTGGATGTCGGAAAAGCAAACTGATGCGTTAAAACAACGGAGGAGTTGGAAAAAGTGATTTGTGTGGACAGCTGGCTGATGCCAGCATTCATGTGAAAACTAGCACTCTTCTGTCGGATAGTGTCATTCGGGAGCAGCAGGTAAATGAAGAATAGGAAGGGGTCAGGGATTGACCCTTCAGGGACACCAGAGGTGATAGTCTGGGAGCAGAAAAATAAACCATTGCAAGTGATACTCTGGCCACGGTTAGATAGATGAGAATGGAACCAATCAATTCAAACAGGAATTTCAGAGGAAAATGTATATGTTAATTTAGCTCCCTCAAATGGATGTTTTATAAATCGATTCAAGTTGAATTCAAAATTGCTTTAAAATAGAGTCAGAAATCAATAATGAAACATCATAACTCAGGAAATACCAATTACCTCAAGGTAGTAATTGGTTTAAGTTTAATAATAGATGGAATCCTTTACTCTGGCTTGCTTGCAGCCAGAAATGTGAGGATGGATTTGAATCTTGTTTTTCTTTGGTGTGAAATTGGAAGAATGTAAATATCTTGTGCGGTATTGCATCTTGTGTTTTGACCCCATTATTGTGCTCTCTCTGCTCAATGTTTTGCATCTTGCATGATTCTTCTCTCTCCCAAACTCCATTCATTTGTTTTTATAAATAGACCATACCATATGCTGAACTGTTGCCTACAAAAGATATGCTGTGGTTGGTCATTTAATAATCTAGCTCTCTCACTGTGCCACATAATTTTCCCCATCAGCAGCGCCTATGTCAATAAACATGTGCTGGTTTTTGGTGAGCCTAATTTGGTTGTGTGTGTTGCTGAATTGTCTGATGTTGAACCATCAAGGCAGCATCTCCCATGTCATACAACTGCCAAGAGGATGAACAAGAAATTGATAGAAGGAGGAACGTAAGCTAGCACAAAATGTTAAAAACACATTTGAGGAGCTTCTATGACTTTGTGGGAAAGGAAGATATTAGAAAAAGTAAATGGTAGTCCCTTAGAAGCAGAGTCAACAGAAATTAGAATGGGGAATGAGGAAATGGCAGTGAAGTTTCGAGAAAAAATTGTCTCTTCACGGATGGTACAAAAATTGTATTGGAAATAGAACAAAGAACAATACAGCTCAGGAACCGGCCCTTCGGCCCGCCAAGCCCGCACCGCTCCCTGGTCCAAACTAGACCATTCTTTTGTATCCCTCCATTCCCACTCCGTTCATGTGGCTATCTAGATAAGTCTTAAACGTTCCCAGTGTGTCCGCCTCCACCACCTTGCCCGGCAGCGCATTCCAGGCCCCCACCACCCTCTGTGTAAAATACGTCCTTCTGATATCTGTGTTAAACTCTTTCCCCCCCCCTCACCTTGAACCTATGACCCCTCGTGAACGTCACCACCGATCTGGGAAAAAGCTTCCCACCGTTCACCCTATCTATGCCTTTCATAATTTTATACACCTCTATTAGGTCACCCCTCATCCTCCGTCTCTCCAGTGAGAACAACCCCAGTTTACCCAATCTCTCCTCATAACTAAGCCCTTCCATACCAGGCAACATCCTGGTAAACCTCCTCTGCACTCTCTCTAAAGCCTCCACGTCCTTTCGGTAGTGTGGCGACCAGAACTGGGCGCAGTATTCCAAATGCGACCGAACCAACGTTCTATACAACTGCAACATCAGACCCCAACTTTTATACTCTATGCCCCGTCCTACAAAGGCAAGTATGCCATATGCCTTATTCACTACCTTCTCCACCTGTGACGTCACCTTCAAGGATCTGTGGAGTTGCACACCCAGGTCCCTCTGCGTATCTACACCCTTTATGGTTCCGCCATTTATTGTATAGCTCCCCCCGACGTTAGTTCTACCAAAATGCATCATTTCGCAACATAGAACATAGAACATAGAACATTACAGCGCAGAACAGGCCCTTCGGCCCACGATGTTGCACCGACCAGTTAAAAAAAAACTGTGACCCTCCAACCTAAACCAATTTCTTTTCGTCCATGAACCTATCTACGGATCTCTTAAACGCCCCCAAACTAGGCGCATTTACTACTGATGCTGGCAGGGCATTCCAATCCCTCACCACCCTCTGGGTAAAGAACCTACCCCTGACATCGGTTCTATAACTACCCCCCCTCAATTTAAAGCCATGCCCCCTCGTGCTGGATTTCTCCATCAGAGGAAAAAGGCTATCACTATCCACCCTATCTAAACCTCTAATCATCTTATATGTTTCAATAAGATCCCCTCTTAGCCGCCGCCTTTCCAGCGAAAACAATCCCAAATCCCTCAGCCTCTCCTCATAGGATCTCCCCTCCATACCAGGCAACATCCTGGTAAACCTCCTCTGCACCCTCTCCAAAGCCTCCACATCCTTCCTGTAATGTGGGGACCAGAACTGCACACAGTACTCCAAGTGCGGCCGCACCAGAGTTGTGTACAGTTGCAACATAACGCTACGACTCCTAAATTCAATCCCCCTACCAATAAACGCCAAGACACCATATGCCTTCTTAACAACCTTATCTACCTGATTCCCAACTTTCAGGGATCTATGCACACATACACCTAGATCCCTCTGCTCCTCCACACTATTCAAAGTCCTCCCGTTAGCCCTATACTCAACACATCTGTTATTCCTACCAAAGTGAATTACCTCACACTTCTCCGCATTAAACTCCATCCGCCACCTCTCGGCCCAACTTTGCAACCTGTCTAAGTCTTCCTGCAAACTACGACACCCTTCCTCACTGTCTACCACACCACCGACTTTGGTGTCATCAGCAAATTTGCTAATCCACCCAACTATACCCTCATCCAGATCATTAATAAATATTACAAACAGCAGTGGCCCCAAAACAGATCCTTGAGGTACACCACTTGTAACCGCACTCCATGATGAATATTTACTATCAACCACCACCCTCTGTTTCCTATCCGCTAGCCAATTCCTGATCCAATTTCCTAGATCACCCCCAATCCCATACATCTGCATTTTCTGCAGAAGCCTACCATGGTGAACCTTATCAAACGCCTTACTAAAATCCATATATACCACGTCCACTGCCTTGCCCCCATCCACCTCCTTGGTCACTTTCTCAAAAAACTCAATAAGGTTAGTAAGGCACGACCTACCTGCCACAAAACCATGCTGACTATCACCTATCAATTCATTACTCTCCAAATAACTATAAATCCTATCCCTTATAATTTTTTCCAACATCTTGCCGACAACAGAAGTGAGACTCACCGGTCTATAATTCCCGGGGAAGTCTCTGTTCCCCTTCTTAAACAATGGGACAACATTCGCTAACCTCCAATCTTCTGGTACTATACCAGAGGCCAACGACGACCTGAAGATCAGAGCCAGAGGCTCTGCAATCACTTCTCTTGCCTCCCAGAGAATCCTTGGATAAATCCCATCCGGACCAGGGGATTTATCTATTTTCAGACCCTCCAGAATATCCTGCACATCCTCCTTATCAACTGTAATACTGTCTATTCTACTCCCCTGCAACCCAGTGTCCTCCTCAGCTATATTCATGTCCCCTTGCGTGAACACCGAAGAGAAATATTGGTTCAATGCTTCACCAATCTCCTCCGGTTCCACACATAAGGATCCAATGTTATAATGAGGGTGAGGAACTTATTTCATATTAGTAAAATATTAGAGAAATTAATAGCCTAGGAGTCAGCAATTTCCCTGAACTAATGTAGTAGAATTTTAAGAGGTGGCTGTAGATAATGAATGTGTTGTTTTCAATCTTATAGAATTCCGTAGGTATAAGAACACTTCCCATAGATTAGAATGTAGAAAATATAACCGTGTTCTGAAAGTGGGGGGGGAGTGAGAAAAACAGTGAATTAGAGGCCAGTTACTCTGGCATCAATAGTAGGGAAGATGCTAGAACCTGTTATGAAGGATGTGGTCGTACGGTACTTTGAAAATCATAATATGTTTCAGCAGAGTCAGTAGGGTTTTGTGAAATTTTCAACAGTTTTGTTGAAGTTGCAATGAGCAGGTTAGATCTGGGAGATGCAATATACTTGGATTTTCAGACATCATTTGATAAATTGATACATGAGTTATTACAAGTTAAAGGCTCATGCACTTGGGATAACATCTTAACTAGGATTGAGGATTGATTAATGAAGGGAAAATGAAGAGCAGGAATAAATAGGTTTTTTTTGGTTTGGCAGGTTCTAACTAATGGACTGCCTTGGGTCTCAGCTTTTTACAGTCTATTATTTTGATGAGGGGATTGAGTGCAATACATATGAAGTTAGCTATACAAATCTCTGAGGAGAATCCAAGGAGATTGGAAATGAGTATAAACCAGCTAAGTTATGGCAGATGGAATATGATGTGGGGAAATATAAAATTGTCTGCATTGATAAGAAGAATAGAGAAGCAGAATATGTTTTAAAAAGTGACAAGTCAGTGTTGGTATTTGGAGAGATTTGGGTGTTCTTGTACACAAATCACAAAGTTAACGTGTAGGTACGGCATGTTTGGAGTATTAGAGTAATGCAGTCTTGCTGTTGGGTGTTGATGAGGCCACACCTTGAGTACTGTGGGAGCTTACCTAAGGAAGCTTATACTTGATGTTGATACAACAAAAGTTCACCAGGTTGTCAAGAAGCTATTCTGTGGGAGAAATAGAGTGGAACAGAAATATATTTTCTTGCATTTAGAAGGATGAAAGATAATAAAATATATACATTTTTTTTTAGAAGGTTTAACGGGGTAGATGCTGAAAGGCCATTTCCCCTGAGTAAGGGTCTAGGAGTCATTTCAGAATAAGGAGTTGGTCATTTCAGACCGAGACGAGAAGTTACTTCAGTCAGATTGTTGCGAATGGTGAGCACTTTTTCTCAGAGATCTGTAGATGTTTGATCATTGAGATCAAATACATGTTTGGGTATGAAGGAATGGAAATAGGGCAGGAAAGTGGAACTGATGTAATAAAAGATCAGTCATGTTCGAAGTAATTGGTGGAAAAGGCTTGAGTTGCCACTTAGGTCAGACAAATAGAGAAGTAATGACGTTTTTTTATTCATTCATGGGAAGTGTGCTTTGCTAGCGAGGCCAGCCTAGTTGCCTTTAGAAGGTGGTGGTGAGCTGTATTCTTAAACTGCTGCTGTCCCTGAGGTGTAGGTACACCTGTTAGGGAGGGAGTTCCAGGATTTTGACCCAGCGCCAGTGAATGAACGGTGATATATTTCCAAGTCAGGATAGTGAGTGACTTGGAGGAGGCACCACTGTATCAAATGCCTTTAGGATGTCCACATACATCATATCAACAGAACTGCCCTCATCAACCCTTTTGTTACCTCACCATAAAATTCCAGCAAGTTAGTTGAACACAATCTACCCTTAAATCCGAAAACAAAGTTCTGGAAAAACTCAGCAGGCCTGGCAACATCTGTGGAAAGAGAAAGAGTTGACGCTTTTAGTCCAGTATGATGACTTCAGTACTGTTGAGGTTGCAAAGAGGAGTCGAACTAGACTTGAAACACTAACACTGTTAATCTCGCCACAGATGCTGCCAGACCTGAGTTTTCCAGCACTTTTGGTTTTTAGTTCAGCTCTCCAGCATACATAATATTTTGCATTTATCCCCTTAAATCCATGATGGCTTTCCTTAAGCATTTGCCCATGTGACTATGAATATGGCTGACTCTTAAATGCCTTTTGAAATGGCCCAGCAAGCCATTCTGTTCAAGGGCAATTCAAGATGGGCAATAAATGCTGGTCCCAGCCAGGGATAGAACATAGAACATTACAGCGCAGTACAGGCCCTTTGGCCCTCGATGTTGCACCGACCAGTGAAACCAATCTAAAGCCCCTCTAATCTACACTATTCCAATATCATCCATATATTTATCCAATAACCATTTGAATGCTCTTAATGTTGACGAGTCCACCACTGCTGCAGGCAGGGCATTCCACGCCCGTACTACTCTGAGTGAAGAACCTACCTCTAACATCTGTCCTATATCTCTCACCCCTCAATTTAAAGCTATGTCCCCTCGTGTTAGCCATCATCATCCGAGGAAAAAGGCTCTCACTATCTACCCTATCTAATCCTTTGATCATCTTGTATGCCTCTATTAAGTCACCTCTTAACCTTCTACTCTCTCATGAAAACAACCTCAAGTCCCTCAGCCTTTCCTCATACGATCTTCCCACCATACCAGGCAACATCCTGGTAAATCTTCTCTGCACCCTTTCCAACACTTCCACATCTTTCCTATAATGCGGCAACCAGAACTGTACGCAATACTCCAAATGCGGCCGCATCAGAGTTTAGTACAGTTGCAGCATGACCTCATGGCTCCAAAACTCAATCCCTCTACCAATAAAAGCTAACACACCGTACGCCTTCTTAACAACCCTATCAACCTGGGTGCCAACTTTTAGGGATCTATGCACATGGACACCCAGATCCCTCTGTTCATCCACACTACCAAGTATCTTTCCATTAGCCCAGTACTCTATTCCTGTTACTCCTTCCAAAGTGAATCACCCCACACTTTTCCACATTAAACCCCATTTGCCACTCTCAGCCCAGCTCTGCAGCTTATCTATGTCCCTCTGTAACCTGCCACTTCCCTCTGCACTGTCTACAACTCCACCAACTTTAGTGTCATCCACAAATTTACTAACCCATCCTTCTACGCCCTCATCCAGGTCATTAATAAAAATGACAAACAGCAGCGGCCCCAAAACAGATCCCTGTGGTACACCACTAGTAACTGAACTCCAGGATGAATATTTCCCATCAACCACCACCCTTTGTTTTCTTACAGCTAGCCAATTCCATATCCAAACCACTAAATCACCCTCAATCCCATGTGTCCGTATTTTCTGCAATAGCTTATCATGGGGAACCTAATCAAACGCTTTGCTGAAATACATATACACCACATCAACCGCTTTACCCTCATCCACCTCTTTGGTCACCTTCTCAAAGAACTCAATAAGGTTTGTGAGGCACGACCTACCCTTCACAAAACCGTGCTGACTATCCCTAATCAAATTATTCCTTTCTAGGTGATTATAAATCCTATCTCTTATAATCCTTTCCAATAATTTGCCCACAACAGAAGTAAGGCTCACCAGTCTATAATTACCAGGGTTGTCCCTACTCCTCTTCTTGAACAAGGGGACAACATTTGCTATCCTCCAGTCTTCTGGCACTGTTCCTGTAGACAATGACGACACAAAGATCAAAATCAAAGGCTCTGCAATCTCCTCTCTAGCCTCCCAGAGAACCCTAGGATAAATCCCATCCGGCCCAGGGGACTTATCTATTTTTACCCTTTCCAGAATTGCTAACACCTCCTCCTTATGAACCTCAATCCCGTCCAGTCCAACAGCCTGCATCTCAGTACTCCCCTCGACAACACTGTCCCTCTCCTGTGCGAATACCGACCAAAAATATTCATTTAGTGCCTCTCCTATCTCTTCAGACTCCACGCACAACTTCCCGCTACTGTCCTTGACTGGCCCTAATCTTACCCTAGTCATTCTTTTACTCCTGACATACCTATAGAAAACTTTAGGGTTTTTCTTGATCCTACCTGCCAAAGACTTCTCATGTCCCCTCCTGGCTCTTCTTAGCTCTCTCTTTAGGTCCTTCCTAGCTAACTTGTAACTCTCAAGCGCCTTAACTGAGCCTTCACATCTCATCTTGACAGAAGTCTCCTCCTTCCTCTTCACAAGAGATTCAACCTCTTTAGTAAACCACGGTTCCCTCACATGACTGCTTCCTCCCTGCCTGACAGGTACATGTTTATCGAGGACGCGTAGTAGCTGTTCCTTGAACACGCTCCACATTACAATTGTGCCCATCCCCTGCAGTTTCCTTCCCCAACCTATGCCAGCTAAATCTCGCCTAATCGCATCATAATTTCCTTTCCCCCAGCTATAACACTTGCCCTTTGGTATATACCTATCCCTTTTCATTGCTAAGGTAAACGTAATCGAATTGTGGTTACATCTCTTCAATAAATAAAACAAGTCCTGAATTATTGTTTTTAGTTAGGTGTTGTCTCCAAGTTGTTCAATGACCTCATTCCACCCTATCTTACAATTCCATTGGTCCATTCCGGAATATTTTTTCTCACATTTCAAGATTCCTGACTGTATAACCTATGAGTTATCTTGATGCTTTGCTTTGAATTCCATCCTGAAACACTCTGTATAAGTCTTCTTTTAAAAACTCACCTCTTTAAGCTTATATTCACCCCTTCTACTGATGTCCTTCTGCCTTGGCACGCATTTCCTTGTAGAGAGCCTAAATTAAAGATGCCCTGTAAATAAAAGGTTTTATAAATAGTCGTTTGGTAGTAGAGAATTTGAGTATTGCTGAAAAAGAGATGCAGTGCTGAAGCTTTTCATCTTGCACTCATCAGGACAGATTGGCAAAAATGGCAAGTGTAAAGGGAACTGCATGAGAAGAGAACGTTGATTGGTTGGCAAATAGATTCTGATTGGTAGAGGTTTTGCCATGGAGAATGCACCCAGGAACAGTGTGGCAGTTATCTGGTGCATTCTCCATGGCAAAGCCTCTACCAATCAGATTTTACTTGTCAACCAATCATTGTTTCCTTATGGGGTATACATTGTTGTTCCCTTTACAATTGGTATTCTTGCCAAACTGTCCTGATGAGTAGAAGACAAAAAGCTTTGTCAGACTTTGTCATTTTCAAGCAACAATGAAGTTATTATGGTTTCAGTGTTAACCACGTTGGGGACGCTACTGAATGCCTGGTTAAGTTGACCACAGTATCATCTTGTATTTTCACAGATGCGCCAGAGGAGAATTTGAAGCTTTGCTCAGGACCTTGCACCTCCTGGGGGAATCTGCATCGTAAGCAATTTTCATGTGTTTCTTTAGTCTTTACTGTCGCATCTGAGGCCTTTGAAACATGATGGTCAATTGTATAATTGCAACAAAAGTATTGCTCCTGCATGCCGTGAGTAGGGTTGCCAACTCTTGCTGGACTTATTCCTGGATGCTTTATCATGTGATGTCCAAGCTCTCACCCCTGTTATTGGTATGTCCAATATGTCCATCCTCACCTTCTGATTGGAAAGTGGACAGATCCTTTATTAACTGACCAACTGACAGGCGGTCTGAAATTACCTAAAAGCCTCTTGTTTTTCCTGTTTCCAACATTTTTATAACTAATAAATAAAATGGTTAATAGAAAATGAAAAAAATGTACATTATTTTAATGCCTCTTGAGAATTCTCGCGGGTTTCTCGCAACGTAGAATACAATCATAGAATGGTTATAACACAGAAGGAGGCCATTAAGCCAGTCATATCGATGCTAGGTCTCTTCAAGGGCAAATACCCCCCCCCCCTTCCCTGCAGCACTGAAGATTTCCCCTTTAGCTCCTTATCTACTTTCTCTTGGGAAACTATGATTGAATCTGCCTTTACCACACTCTTAGGTATTGTCTCCAGATCTTCATCACCTATTACCTTTGAAAAAATAGTATTTCCTCATGATGCCATTGGTTCTTTTGCCATTCACCTTGTGTTGATATCCTCTGGTTCTCAACCCTTTCACCAAATGGGAACAGTGTCTTTCTATCCACTCTGTCTAGGCCACTCCTGGTTTTGAACGCCTCTATCAAAAGCTGCTCTTGACCTTCTCTTTGAGGCGAGCCACCCCAGCATCTATAAAATGTCTACGTAACTGAAGTTGCTCATCTCTGGAATCATTCTCGAGCCTTCTCTGCTCATGTCTTTGCGTCCTTCTTAAAGTGGAGTGCTCTGAATTGGATGCAATACTCAGGCGATTCATCTTTAATTCTGTGAGAGTCCAGGAAAATTCTGGAGGGTTGGCAAACCCTAGTCATGAGCCAAACATAATTGAAGGCGTGAGGCAAATTCTGCTTCTCAACCATCTCTACGTGTACAAGTTGTCATTGTCTGTTGCGTATTCAAATGTTCCTGTTGTTCAATACCTTCCTGTTGTTCAATACTCCCACACTTGCTATGCTACAATACACAGGAAATGCGGTGGTCTCCTGCTATTTAATCTCATCAGGGCAGAATTGATAGCAAAGGCAAGGTAAGCACACAGCTGGTTCATTTCTAGTTGCTGGACTAGCCCAATGACTGTGTGGACTCCCAAGGTTGACATGCTGCCAGGAATAGGTGGAGGCTGTCATAACAATTATGGTTATGAATCTCCTGTCTGCCAGGACAAAATAGAGCAAGGATCTCTGCTTGCAAAAGGATCATCCCAATATATTAAAGTTCCACCAGTGAAGTGAGGGCTCCAATCACCTGCAGTGCTCAAGTCCTTAGGTTGGTGAGCCATACTCACAGGAACACTTCAGCAGCAGATTAATGGCTCCCACTCTCACCCAGGCACATGCTCATCTGCTAATTACTTGCATTTTCACATCTTTATATCAGTTTAACACCTCATTACTTAACAACCACAAGAATCTAGCCAGTGGAAATATCACACTTCGAGGATCTTCAAATTATCTTAAGCTGCAAATATGAAATAAATCATTATTTGTTGCACTACAGCACACTTCGTGCATAGATCTTTACACCATTCATTCCAGACAGAAAGTATCAAAAAACAGCAGAGCACAGAATGAGATGCAGTCTTCTTCGCCTCGATACACAAACAAGGCCACAGGTTTTAGAAGTTAAACAAAGAACAAAGAAAAGTACAGCACAGGAACAGGTCCTCCGGCCCCCCAAGCCTACGCCGATCATGATGCCTACCTAAACGAAAACCGTTTGCACTTACGGAGTCCGTATCCTTCCATCCCCATCCTATTCATGTATTCGTCTAGTTGCCCCTTAAATGCCGCTATCGTACCTGCTCCCACCACCTCCCCAGGCAGCGGGCTCCAGACATTCACCACCCTCTATGTAAAAACCTTGCTTCGCACACCTCCTCTAAACTTTTCCCCATGCACCTTAAACCTACATCCCCTAGTAGTTGACTTTTCTACCCTAGGAAAAAGCACCTGACCTTCCACTCTGTCCATGCCACTCAATCTTGTAGACTTCTATTAGGTCACCCCGCAACACTGAACTTTCTGAGTCAGATACTCCCAGGGAAGGCTGGAGTGACTGCCTGTTGATTCAGGGCCTCACCCAGTGAGCATCTGAACTGGCTACAGCACACTCCAACAAAAAGAAATCTCTCTGCTGTCAACAACATATCGAAGGTACACTAGAACTGATTCAAGTGTGGGAGTTACTGGTAGTGGGAGTGCTGAGGTTAGGTAGTGCCAGATAGTAGGATGTTGGTTTATTGCCAACATTTCCAGCACGCCGCGATCCTGACCCCAGACAAGCTTTCAGGTAGAAGTGGGAAGTGGAGGAATGTTGTTTCAAATTAAACCATTAAAACGTGAACAGGGGACCCAAATCGATGAGCAATAGTTCTGTACTGCTATCATGAAGGATGTCTTTAACTGAAGGATTAATAAATGTTGGGAGTAAACCAAGCACAGTAATATTAGGGACCTTTCAAAATGCATCTGTATTGGAATACAGAAGGTGGGTTTACATGTGTCAAATAGCCTTTTTTGGTCCCGAAGATAAGTTGGCATGATGATTTAAATTCTTACTTTTTAAAAATACATATTGTTAACTTTGCTGTTCCTGTAAATATGGATACTTGACAACAATGATTCCTACTTAAGCAGGTGTAAGAAACATACTGGCAGGCTGCTTTTTATTGGCTGTACTGATTTTTAGAAATGAAAATTTAACATTAGCAAGAAGAGCAGTTGATTTAACAAGTCTAGTTCGGGTTGTGTACTCTGCTGCTGTTGACAGTGCTCTTAAATTTGAAGATAAAATGCCTAAAATAAAAAATTGCCTCTGGTCTTCCACACTGTACCTGACCCAAGAGGGTTCAATGATGACTCTGGATATTAAGTGTTCCATTACTCAGCACCATCGTTCCTCAACTTGAAGAACTCGAAATGTTGAATTAGCTGACAAGGTTAATCACATTGATTTACCCTTGCCCCTGAGACAGCTAGAACTCTTGCCTCTGAGGCAGACAGTTTATTGGGGTGGGGGATGCTCAATGAGCACAGAATTTAGACCAACAATTCCTTGAGTACAAAGGGAGTGCTACGATGTCAGAGGTGTCTTTCAGGTGAGAAATTAAACCAAGATCCCACAACACTATTTGAAGAACATGGGAGTCAGTGCATCCTGTTGTGTTGGTCAATATTCAACCCTTAATCAACATCACCAAAAAAAGATTGTTTGATTATCGAAACATTGCTGTTTGAGGGAAGTTGTTGTGATGCACTTCCTTGCATTGCAACAGTGACTACACTCCAAAATACACTTCATTGGCTGTGTAGCACTTGGGATATGACCAAGACCTTGTGAGCATTACTGGAATCCTGTTCAAAAAGAGTCTAATAAATGTAAATCAATGTGACTAACCTTGTCATCTAATTCAACATTTTGAGTTCTTCAAGTTGAGGAACGATGGTGCGAAGTAATGGAACACTTGATATCCAGTGTCATCATTGAGCCCTCTTGGGTCAGGTACAATGTGGAAGACCAATCTTCAGATGAGCACGTGATAAAATTGTGACACATTTATTTCCCATACCAGTTGTTCCTGATCCTGTCTGAACGAAAATGCCAATCAGTTTGTATTGTTTCCAACTTTCCTTGTTTTATGTTGTTGTAAAACAGTCAATTGAACAAACTGGGGATCAGGATGTCCCATGAAAGATTCCCAATGAGTTGCACTTGGCCTTTCATCCTTTTGAGGTGGGTGAAGTCAGTATCATGATTTGAGATATGGACTAAAAGTGGGTGGCATATAAGATGCTTGTTTATCTATTGCAGTACCAGTTCTTGGACATTGTTTGGCTCTACATCAATGGGAATGGCTGTCGGAACTACTGCAGAAACCAATTGGCCTCCATAGTATTACCCCCACCCACTCATCCGTACAACAGGGTGGAAAAGGTTTGCGGATGATCGGGAAATTAACAAGGAGCATGATCACAGTCTTTGCTTTTTTTAATGACAGTGGATTATGTGGAGTTTTGAGTATCCCACTGTGGAGAGGCAAGAAAATCCATTAAAATATTTAAGCTGGACTGCCACAGTTCAATTGGGATCCAATTTATTTTTTACAGACTTTGCTAAGGTTTGCCAGAATTTGAGAAACCTGACAGTTAAAGGGAGCAAGGAGCTAGGGCTCCATAACGGAGGCACTGCTCGTGGGCTTAGAAGCAGCAGCAGGGCTTCCACCAACTGCTCAGGAAAACCTTATGCTGCGCTTGGCCGAGGAGGCTTAACCTTCTCCCTAACTTCCCCACCCACAACCACCAGCTTGCTGCATTCGGTGACTTACACTCGGATCTCCCCACAACACCCCACCTTCACTTCCCAGCAACTCCTTCCTCATGAGGCCCATTGGCCTCTCTTCCAACATCTGGTTGTGATCAACTTTCTGCCTCTACTTCAAAACCTCTTGCTGCTGATTCCTCTGCCAGGCTGTCAATCTGGCCAGCTGTCAGGCAGGAAACAAAAGAAACATGTTCATGAGGTCCATCCGCTTAATTCACAGAACCTTCGTGTCCCTGGCCTTTCCAGGTTCTGGGGCTGTTTTCCACCACCTCGTCCATATTGGGGCCATTGTGCCTTTAAAGGATCATGACCTCCTTGGATTAATTTCGATCCAGATTCTACTGTTGACTCAGACTCATGAGACCACTTGATGAAATATTTGTACTGAAGTGCCAGAGAAGCTAACGATCCTGGATCATTTGTTATTTTATAACTCCTATTGTATATCCTGATTTTCTTTTTTGAGCTAAGATTAAGCTAAAGGGTGGCACGGTGGCACAATGGTTAGCACTGCTGCCTCACAGCGCCAGGGACCTGAGTTCAATTCCCAGCTTGGGTCACTGTCTGTGGGGAGTTTGCACGTTCTCCTCGTGTCTGCGTGGGTTTCCTCCCACAGTCCGAAAGACGTGCTGGTTAGGGTGCATTGGCCATGCTAAATTCTCCCTCGGTGTACCCGAACTGGCGCCAGAATGTGGCAACTAGGGGATTTTCACAATAACTTCATTGTGGTGTTAATGTCGGCCTACTTATGACAATAATAAATAAAATAAAAATTCAAGATTCTTTCTACTTTACATCATCCTTTTATTATCAGGGCTATTCCCCCTCACCTTTTACAACTTGCTGCCCTTTTCTAAAAGTCAAGTATATTTAATTATATTTAATTCCCAACCCTGGTCATGCTGCAACCATGTCTCAGTGATGCTACTTGTTCAAACCATTTATCTCTATTTATGCCATTCATTCATCGATGTTGTTACCAGTGCTTTGTGCATTCAGATATAGTGCCTTTTAATTTTAGCTTTTACTGTTTTTGTCTGATGTGTCTCTTGTTGCAAAAGCCCTATTACCTTTATTAAACTTTCTGTCTATTCCTGTCACAATTTGTTTTGTCATACAGCCTTGACTTTTCTCTTCAGACTTACAAATTTACCTTTCTCAGAACACTTTGTCACCCTCTTTATAGTCCTATCTACTGCCCTAGTCACTCAATTTGCAGGGCACCGCTTCCAGGCTGGTTTAAGTGAAGCCTCCTTTAAGCGAACAGCTCCCTCTTTTATGTTGATGCCAGAGCTTCATAAACTGAAACCCACACCATTCTTTCAGCCCCACATTTAAACTCCTAAGTTTATGCTCCCTCCCACAGGAGGGGTTATAAGCAGGGCGGGAGCATAAAACTGCAGGGAGAGAATTCCCCGTGGGTTCCTGCTCATCCTGACCTCGTAGTGATTTTATGCAGGGGTGGGTAAGGATTCGGATGGGAAACTTGCCTTTGCCCCCAATTGACGCTCTTAAGTGGCCATTTAAGAGCCCTTCTGACTTGCGACCCCAAACCCCCCCGGCCCGGTGACCTCCAGATTGTCCCCCCCTCCCTGGGTCCCTGATCGCACGCATACTTTTCCTCTGGTTCCTAGGCCTCCCAGTGCAGTTCTGCATTTGGCCAGTGCAGCCCTGTTGCTGCAGGGACTGAGAGCTGAAAGCCAATCAGATTGACCAGCAGCTCTCCAAGGGAGGACCTCTGAGTGATGGGCAGAATTCCTGCCCCCTGCCAGTCAATTCTCCTTTTGAGTGTAAAGTGGCAGTGGGTCATTTAGAATCACCAAGGGATGTGTTCCTCCAACAGAAACCGAGCCCCAGACATCCTAAAAATTCAGGCCCTAATCTGTTTCTCCCCATGTCAATTTGAACGTGTCTCGGGTACTAATTGAGAGATTATTCCCTGTGAGGTTGCACTTTTCTAATTTGTAACCGAGATTCTCAAAGCTTTTGACAAAATATAATTGCTAGTTAAACTGTCTTTGGTTCCTACAAGGACCAGAGACAATTGGGTCCTTCCCCTCTTTCTCCCAAGTTCTTTCCAATTGTGAAGAGATGTTCTGAATTTCCAAACTGACCAAATTCTCAACTTCCCGCTGTTTACGGTAAAGTGTGTTCATCTATGGTGTGCAATCTATGGTTAAACTTTGTACCGGAAACTCAGTCTTGAATATTCTCAATGACTGATGGCAATGGTGTTTAAAATGTTCATAAATATAGTATTGGTCAGAAAGCTTTTTGTTTTCTGGTTATGATCAAGTGTGACAACAGACTGATAGAAATGTGGAAGGAAAGCAAATGTTGGAGGTCATTGTCTACAGGGTATTTGAACTGTTAGCATCTGACAATAGCCAAATACTGAGAATACTGAAAATCTGAAATAAAAAGAAAATTGTTGAAAATACTCAGGTCAAACAGCATCTGTTCGACAGAAACCGTTAATTTTTCAAGTCGATGATCATCTGTTGGAATCGGAAAAAGGTATTGATGTAGTAGCTTTTAAACGGGCAAAGATGGGAAAAGGAGGGAGTAGCAGTGGGGGTGGGAAGAATAAAAGGGAAGGTCAGTGTGAGGGTAGAAGGCAAGAGTGAATAAATGACGAGGTTGATGGTGCAAGGCAAAATGGAGTGGTAAGAGAAGTGAATAAACAAAAGATGGTCTTGAGAGGTAAATGGGAAAGCCAGAATTGTTACCAGCTGCTGTCCAAAAGAAAGTCATTTGGGGCCAGATTTTATGACCTGAAATTGTGGAACACTGTTTGGTTCAGGAAAGTTGTAAAGTGCTTAATCGACTGTTGACATCTTTATTTGCTTTGTGATTTCACAAATAGCTTCTATCAAAGGTATTTCGGGAGATAAATCTCCTTGTCTTGGATACTGGTCTTCAGTTCAGAGTATTTGTTTTTTTGTGATTCTCATGTTGCGTGTCTAATAACTTGCAATGAAAGATGCACTTCAACATTATGTATGATATGTCAAGAAATGAGGTGGTTCATTCAATTTTTTGCAAGGAGCAGTTCCATTGCTAGGAATTGTGTGGACTGCTTTCCGTTTCCTCATGCGTATTGTACTGTTCAGTGTTTCGCCTGTTCCTTTGTGCTTTGATGAATAAGTTTTGTAGTTATAGTTCAGCCACTGTAACACTGTTTGGACTGAGATGAACTATGGTACACATCCTCTACACTCAGCAAGAAGCAGCGTACCTTGATGTGGTTTGGATACGAGACCTGGATGTGCAGTAACTCAAGATACTGGCCAGGCCATGGGGAAGAAATCACTTTGAATAGTGCCACAAGGTCTTTTACATCCATGTGAGAGGTCAGTTGGGGCATTGATTTGATGTGTCATCTGAAAGATGGCACCTGAACAATGGAGTTCTCCTCACTACTTGAAGGTGAATTGAATGAACTGAACTGCACTGATGACCCAGCACTCTGGAAGCAACTCCCTCCAGTTATTTCCTTAAGGCAGTTGCTAGGCAATGCTCAAACATTTTGTTCACAATTTGACGGGATGGAGGGGTGCAAGAGAGAAGTGTGAATGAAGTCTACTTTGCCATTTTTAAGAAGATAAATTCTGGAGGCAAATCCTTTAACAGTTCTTGTGAAAATGTTGATGTGCTTCCTGGAGGGTGTCTTACTGTTGGAGTGACTTTTAGTCTATCCGAATACGCTGCTGATCAGAGCAGATGCACAGAAAAACAAGGTTGCAGTTGAAGTCCAAATAAAAGTCAGTGACATCTCAGCGGAATTTAGCTGAAATTTAGCTAATTGTAGGGATGCCAGTGTAAGAGTTAAATAGTTCTGACTCTTGTTTCTATTTGATTTTAGTTTTCTTTTCTATTCTGCTTGTTGACCCCCTGCAATTCGTGAATCAAGGGGAGGTTGTACAGCTATAATTTTAGCTTCCTAACAAAGCATCGTAGCTGTGAGGGACAGCTCGGTGGATAGGATATTGGTATGTAGATAGGCTGGAAAATTGGGCGGGGATCCTGGATTCAGGATTCAATCCTGGACCGGGGAGCGGCGCGGGCTTGGAGGGCCGAAGGGCCTGTTCCTGTGCTGTATTGTTCTTTGTTCTTTGTTCTTTGTTCCTTTTCAGGTTCAGAAAAGGAAGCATGAGACGCTCCGAGCGTCAGTCATGAGGTAGCATTGTCAGTTGGTCTGCGATACTGAAAGTGGCTTAATGTTAGATGACTTTTCTTTTTTGAGTCAGATTTCATTGAAAGTGGGAAATTTCTGTTCCTACAATAATGGCAGCGAGAGTGATTGATGTTGAGGAGCGTTTGGAGAGAATGAGTTAAAATTCCCATCTCTCCTTCTGGTGAATCTGGACTAGTTGATCTCAGGTATCCAGTCTAAGTTATCATAGTCAAATCTGCAGGCAGCTGAACAATAAGCACCAACATCGTCCAGTCCAAACCAGTTCCTACCTACAACATACGTACCAACAGGATCATTGGAGTGGGCACCGTGGCTGATTTTATTATCCTTTTCTCTCCTTCCCAGTCCAATTGTCGTGCCTCTAATGCTGTCCAGGCCGAAGTTGAACTGTAGTTTGGATTTCGGACCCAGGGCTTCAACTATTTAATGAGTTTACTCATTGAGGAATCTGGGTTTAAATGTGTAACCTAGAGTTGGGCTGCTGGTGCTATGCAGGACGTGTCAGTGTATCTGCTGCTCTCATAGCTGGGAGGATCTGACACTCTGCGATGTTTGTTGCACTGGTATAAAGGGCATATAGGGCCATTGACAAAAGCCTTGAAGCGGGCTAACTGTTACTATCTCTCAGGGTAGTTAACTAATCTACACCAATCCCTTAAAGGCCAATACCTAAATCAGTGCAGTGTCCTATCTTGATTTTCCATAATTGTATTGTAAGATCAATAATGTAAGCTGGACAAGCTTATCATAAGGAAAAGTAAGCTGGAGTGATTGTTCCAACGATAGACATATCATCTCCATCCTGTATTGCTCTAAATGTTCCTATGCCTTTCTCTGACTGGTTGCCCAGGCAACATTTATTTTGTTTCTTAATCCTACTTGGTTATGGTGGTCGCTGCATTAATGATATCCCTCAGGTTACCTGATACTTTTCTGAAGAATATGTCTGGATTGAGAGATAGATGAGGAATCTTGTGGAATTAGTGGGAAGCAGCTACAATGGGTAAAATCTGGCTGCTTGCCCAATTTTTTGGAAAGTTGTTGATGTCTGTGAATCTGCTCCGAGACTGGATATGCGTGGGACCCCACAGGGATCAGTGTAAAGGGAACAAAAGCAAAATGTAGTGGATGCTGGCAACCTGAAATAAAAACAGAAAATACTGGAAGTGCTCCAAGTCTGGCAAAAGAGAGAAAAAGTTTGACACCAAAACCTCTCCGACCTTGTCCACGGCTGGGATTCACCTGGCGGCACGCTGCAGTGAATGGAGTGTGGGCTGAGACGAGATCAGAGAATTCCGCCCTGTATCTTAGACTGATGAGCTGTTGTCAGATTATTGTGAGGGCATTTACTGTCTGTATTCTATCCTGGATGACGGTGTTGGAGAAATGATCTACAGCTTTTCAGGCAATACAGAGATTTGTGCTGGTATTAGAAAGGAAATGAAACAACTCATTTCAGGGGAGATCTCATCGAAACATAGTGGATGGGGGAAAGATGTTTCCATTAGTAGGAGAGGCTAGGACCTGAGGGTATAGCTTCAGCGTAAAGGGACAACCCTTTAGAACGGAGATGAGGAGGAATCTCTTCAGTCTGAGGGTGGTGAATCTGTGGAATTCATTGCCACAGAAGACTATGGCAATGACCAGGTCACTGAATGTGTTTAAGACCGAGATAGATAGGTTCTTGATTGGTAAGGGGATCAAAGGTTACGAGGAAAATGTGGGAGAATGGGGTTGAGAAACTTATCAGCCATGATTGAATGGTGGAGCAGACTCAATGGGCCGAATGGCCTAATTCTGCTCCGCTCCGATATCCTATGGTCTTATAATTCTAAACAGCCCATGGTGTTTTGAGGAATGGGCTTATTTGTCCCTATCTTCAACTGGAGATAATGGGATCCTTTTCCACTTCCTTGATTGAGGGAGTATACTAGCAATCCACTCTTGAGACCTCTGACAATGCCATGCTATCACTGGATCTTTTGGGGGCCTGGGGTAACTCATCCTTATTTCCCTCCATTGTGTTTCTAATTGAGCCAGGCCACTGGGAGATCTCAGTGCTGTGGGCTACCAGTGGTTTCAGCACTCTGGCGTACCGCAAGTTATCTTACACCACTTCCCTATTTCTTGCATCTAATTGAGATACCAGAATTTTTTTAGAAGTACATAGGGTAATGTGTTGCATTGACATTGCAGCAATATTGTTTCTGGGACATGAGCTTTAATCCGTGCTGTGAAAGACACTTGATGCAGTCTGGATTTTGTTCCCAGTGGCTGTGACTACAGCACAAAGCTGTCTCTGGTTCAATACAAATTGCACTTCATGGTTGCCATGACCACAAAGATGGCTGCTGTGAGAAATGCAATTGTTGGTGCAATGGAAGATGCTCTGAAATTTGAACAGAGTAGAAGGAGGTTTATAACAACAACTTATTTAGATGACACATTTAAGGCACTTCACAGAAGCACTATAAAACAAAGCACGACACTCCAGTCACATAGGGGATATTAGATCAACTGACCAAAAGCTTGGCCGAGCAGTTTTTAAGGCATGTCTTATGAGGGGAATATGAGGTAGGGAAGTAGAAAGATGTAGGGAGGGCATTTCAGGACTTGGGGCCTTGGTCACTGAAGGCATGGCCACCAATGATGGAGCAATTAAATTTACAAATGCCCAAGAGGACAGATTTAGTGGAGTGCAGATGTCAGTATGTGGGGGTGGACACAAGAACACAAGAAATAGAAGCAGGAGGACGCCACCAGGCCATTCAAGCCTGCCCTGGCATTCAATACAATCGTGGCTGATCTAGAGGAGTTTACAGAAGGTGTGTGCGGTTGGAATGGCTTTAATGCAGAAGAATAAAGGTGACCGTTTGTCAGGGATGGTGGGGGCGGGGGGC